>NC_089502.1:146550180-146555180 GCF_036850765.1 Saccopteryx bilineata
ACACACACACAGAGGGACGGCCGTGTGAGGACCCAGGGAGGAGACACAGACACGCACAGAGGGACGGCCGTGTGGGGACCCGGGGAGGAGACACAGACACACACAGAGGGACGGCCGTGTGAGGACCCGGGGAGGAGACAGCCGTCTGCACGCCCAGGAGAGAGGCCTCAGGGGGACCCAGCCCTGCCCCCACCCGGGTCTCACACTCCAGCCCCCAGGAACCGGTGGACACACAGGTCTGTTGTGTCAGCTGCCCCACTGGGGGCCGTTTATTCTGTGAGCCTGCGTGGACGAAGACAGTTCCTGTTGGAGAAACCTGGCCCTTAAAATCCAGCTCCTAAAAAAAGTAAAAAAATAAAAACGGGCCAGCCCCGGGCCCTGGGTGGGCCTTCTGGTCCGAGGAGGGAACAGGAGGAACACGGAGCAGCCCAGCCCAGTGACTCACCGAGAGGTTCCAGGAACCAGAATCTGGGCTCCTGCTCGCTGACTCAGAGCCTCTCCCAGCTTGGGGGGCCAGAGAACAGCCAGCCTCTCCCCCCCCCCGGGAGAAAAGATCATGCGGAGAGTGAGCTTTGACGGACGGACGGACGGGGGATCCAGTTGGGGCTCCGAGACCGCTAGGGGCCGAGTCATTTATTTCTCATGTATGAATCTCGCACAGAACGGAGGAACACGGAGTAGGAAGGACCCACACGGAGGCTGAACTTCAGGGGTGTGTGTGCAGGGGGGGGGGCAGACACTCCCCCTCCCAAGAGCAAGGTTTCCTGGGCTGCAAAAAGTTGGGGTGTCCAAGAACAGAATAACAGAGCACTCCACACGGTATCTGCGTAAATATTGAATGTGCTTTTTCCCCGCGATTTCGTTCAGGACAGAATGACAAAAGGTTGCATTACTACATCGGGTCACGTGTCCTCTCTCTATCTCTCTCTCTCTCTCTCTCTTGCCCACCTCGTAGGGACAGGGTCACGGGGACGAGGCCACCTCTACAGTGACAGACGTCCAGCCCTTCACGTGGACACGGTGTGGGCACCATGCTTGACTCCATCGTATAAAACGGAGTCACCGTTTCCCAGTGAAGAAGCTCGTTACAAAGGTTGGTTTCCACCCAAAAGAGTCCCCTTCAACTTAATTGAAGGTGTTCAAAAAAAAACGCTGAGCAAATGTCAAACAGCACATGGCTATCATCATCATCATCATTTAAAATGAATCCATAGATTGATTGGTGGATGACAGGTGTTGAAAATGTACAGACTTCCAATTACAAAAGAATTCAGGTTTAGGATATAATGTGGACAGGGAGGGTGACGATAGTTAAAAAGATATTATGTTATAGAGTTGCAACATGGTATCGTATCTGAAAGTTGCAAAGAAGAGTAGATCTTAATAGCCTTCAATGTAAGAGAGAAATTTTGTAGCCATGTCAGGTGTTGGCTGTTAACTAGAGTCATTGGGGTGATGGTTTTGGAACATACACATGTATTGAGATACAAACTAAAGAGCTTAAAGACGTCAGTTAGAGGTCAATGAAGCAAACAACCTGTTGCATTTTGTCAGCTGTGACTTTTTTCTTTAAGTGAGAGGAGGGGAGAGAGAGAGACAGACTCCCGCATGCGCCCTAACCGGGGTCCACCCAGCAAACCCCACCTGGGGCCGATGCTTGAGTACTGAGCTATTTTTAGTGCCTGAGACTGGTGCACTCCAAAAGAGCTATTCTCAGCGCCCAGGGCCATGCTCAAAGCAATTGAGCCGCTACCTGTGACAAGGGAAGAGAGAGAGAGAAGGGGGAGCTGGAGGAGGGGGGGGGGGGAGAAGCAGATGGTCACCTCTCCTGTGTGCCCTGACCGGGGATCAAACTGAGGATATCCGCAGGCCGGGCCAATGTTCTATGGATGAAGCCACCAGCGAGGACCTCGGCTGTGACATTTTATACCCAAGTCTACCCTGCCAGAACCAGAGAGCATCAGACGCCCTCGAGGTCCACTGACCTCATTGAGAAAAGTGTGCGCTGGACAAGGGCCCCATCTGTGGCTTGTATCGGAGGTGCCTGTCAATCTTGGGGTCACCCATGGCCCCAACATGCCTCTCGTCCCTTTGAGAGAGTGAGCTGCCTAATGCAGGGATTCCCAACTCATTGCTCTCTCTCTCTCTCTCTCTCTGTCTCTCTTTCTTTCTTTTTCTCTCTCTGTTCCTTTGTCCCTGGACACAGCTATGTGGACAGCAGCCAGGGTCTTGAAGAGAGGACAGAGGAGGAGCAGTCATAGCCGAGAGGGCTCAGCAGACAGACACCAGCAGAGAGAGCGCCACGCCCAGGGCCCCAGGAAGAAGCGACTGTGGGGAACCCCACCGGGAGCTCTGCTTATGATCCCCTAATCCACCGCCCACTGTGCCTCCCCACCCCGTGCTGGGCATACCGTGTGAGTTTCCGTAGCCGTCGTAACCGGGCTGGTAGCCGCCACCACCGCCGCCGCCTCCTGCAGGCGAGAAGGTTAGTTGAGGGGTGTTTCATCCGCAGAGCGTGGGGCTCATGGAAGGTGTCTCCCGGACCCGGGCGATGGCAGCAAAGCCAGGCCCAAGGGTCACCCCAAAGAGTGCCTGAGAGGGCGGCCGGGCAGGGGCTACCGGGCATGTTCCAGGGTGCCACCCCAAGTCGTGGCGTCCTGGTGGGAAAGGTCAAGCCAGGTCCTGCGGCCGTGGCTCCAGATGCCCCAAGTGTTGGGCAGTTATTTAAATTCTCAGATGCCCCCTCCAACCTCCCCTGCGCCTCCCTGCACCCTCATCACATACAGGGTCACCCCCACACGGGAGAAGTTCCGCGGAGAGTCCTAACTGAGGGCGCTTTTTATGAAAGACGAGACATTTTAATTTCATTTTCTTTTTTTTGTCCTGGTCACTGTGGTTGCCAACCTTCAGGACGAAGCCCTACATTTATTTCCTGCCTTTGCCCATCGCAGAAGCAGGGGACTGGGTGTGGCCCGTTTGTTTGGACAGACACACATGCCGCTTGGCACAGGGCGTGGGCGGGCCCCTGAACTCGCCTACTGTGAAATCACAGAACTAAACAGAGGAGAAACGTCACACGCTACATTGAACGTGCACACGTGTGCATGTGTGTGTGTGAAGCTATAAATATATATGGATGTAGAGAAGCGTGAAAATATAAAGATGCAGGATATGAAAAAAATCACACATATACAAAGGTGTATATATATAAAAATAAATGTATATGTAACATCAATATATACACATATACATAAATGTATATGCAGCAATGTGTATATACACTCATATAAACTATATGCAAATATAATACACATGTATATAACATGTCACATACATACATATATGAAAGTATATACCATGTATATAGATAAACATGCACATATAAATATACACATATGAACGTATATAATGCCATAATTTTATACTACTGTACACACCTATAAACACATACACAAATATATACATGTTCCTATATAGAGATGTGTGCATATATATAAGTATATATATTATAAAATATAGAGACATGCATATGTAAAAAAATATATACACACATGCATAAATATATATGTATGTATGTATAAAGCTATATAAGTATGTATAAGATGTATTCTTATATATAAGTTACATGTTTTCCTTAATATTAGTTACATAATATTTATTATTATATATGTGCATATATATAAGGTGTATACTTATGTGTATATATTTGTAAATGTGTATGTGTATAAAAAGAATACATACTTACGAAGGTATGTATACATGAGAATTGATATAAAAAGAATAGACTTTAAATGTTCACCATACACAAAAGAAAATGATTGGTAATCACATGAGATTGCCCTAATTACTAATCATGTCAGCCGACCCCCAGTGGTGGTGATGTTGCAATATTTTAGATATGTGTCAAATCAGCATAGGGTACACCTTAAACCAGGGGTCGGGAAATTTTGTGGCTGAGAGAGCCACAAACGCCACATATTTTAAAATGTCATTCCGTGAGAGCCATACAACGACCCATGTACGTTACACATTATCCAATAAAAATGTGGTGTTGTCCCGGAGGACAGCTGTGATTGGCTCCAGCCACCCGCAACCATGAACAGGAGCAGTAGGAAATGAATGGATTGTAATCCATGAGAATGTTTTATACTTTTAACATTATTACTTTTTTATTAAAGATTTGTCTGCGAGCCTGATGCAGCCACCAAAAGAGCCACATCTGGCTCGCGAGCCATAGGTTCCCGACCCCTGCCTTAAACTTACAGAATGCTACCTGTCAATCACTTCACAATGCACATAAACATTTTAAACGAGAGGTAGAGAGATACAGACATACACAGACGTCTCGGTAAAGACAGGCGTGCACACGTGTATAGACAGGTGTGTATTTCAGTGTCTGTATAACGGTGCGCATGGACAAACGTGTGTGCACACTTACACACACACATGCGTTTTATAGCGAGACAACGCGGCTTTAAATGGAATCGTCCAGGGAGAGACTGCAGGTCCGTCTCCCACAGGGGCGGCCCGTGCACCCAGGCTGGGGCGGGGGGGGGGAGAGACACTCTCCCAGGTCGGCTGAAGAAGCCCACACGCACGTACCTGCCGGTGGTCTGGGCCTGGGCTGGTAGCCGCCTCCGCCATCGCCGCCGTCACCGTAGTAACCTGCGGGGTGGAGCACAGAATGGTTTCTGACTGGGAGGACACGGGCGACCGTCCTGGGCCCCCCGGCTCACGTGAGGGACCCGTGGGCAGGAGCTGAGCTGAGAAACAGGCTCCCACCCTCAGGTGCTTGTTGGGTGGCCCTAAGCTCAGGACGGGACGTCGTGCCCTGAGCTCAGGACGGCGCTCCCATAAAGAGAAGCACAAGGCCCTGGCTGGTTGGCTCAGTGGTAGAGCATCGGCCTGGCATGCAGGAGTCCCGGGTTCGATTCCTGGCCCGGGCACACAGGAGAAGCGCCCATCTGCTTCTCCACCCCTCCCCCTCTCCTTCCTCTCTG
>NC_089502.1:146560180-146657680 GCF_036850765.1 Saccopteryx bilineata
CCATAGAAGCAATAGCAATTAATGCCTTCTGATACTATGTTGCTACTAAGCTATCTTGCAGGTGCACTCCATGTATCTTTAATTTATTTTTTTTGTATTTTTCTGAAGCTGGAAACGGGGAGAGACAGTCAGACAGACTCCCGCATGCGCTCGACTGGGATCCACCTGGCACGCCCACCAGGGGCGACGCTCTGCCCACCAGGGGGCGATGCTCTGCCCCTCCGGGGTGTCGCTCTGCCGCGACCAGAGCCACTCTAGCGCCTGGGGCAGAGGCCAAGGAGCCATCCCCAGCGCCCGGGCCATCTTTGCTCCAATGGAGCCTTGGCTGCGGGAGGGGAAGAGAGAGACAGAGAGGAAGGAGAGGGGGGCGGAGAAGCAAATGGGCGCTTCTCCTGTGTGCCCTGGCCGGGAATCCAACCCGGGTCCCCCGCACGCCAGGCCGACGCTCTACCGCTGAGCCAACCAGCCAGGGCGCACTCCATGTATCTTTAAGTAAAAGTTACACTTGATGTTATGCCAATTTCTCAGTAAACAAGCTTTTTGAAGTCTTGTGAATAAAATTAGAACACAGTGCGAACTCAGGGCCATTTGCCTGAGCGAGCGGTGGTCCTTTGCTAGTCCTTGATGATTTCGTCTGCTGATCTCTCTCTCTCTCTGCGCCCCCGGCTCACAACAACAATTATTAATACTGTTGTTGTTCTATTTCAAATGTAGCATGGTTCATTTGAACCATGGATTAACAATGGATCCATTGTTAATGCTACAAAGAGATTTCCTTTTTTTAATTCTGATTGGAAGTGCATTGAATTGGCAACTCTGGGGTCCGTGAGTACCTCTCTCATACTCATCCCCCCACCCTTGGGGGAAGTGGAGCTCTGGGTAGTTTGATCTCCCACAAAGTGTTCCGGGAAGCTTTTTGTTTGGGTGATTTTTGCTTTGTTTTAGCAAGAGAGAGAGAGGGACAGAGAGCAGAGAGACAGACAGACAGGAACAGACAGGCAGTCAGGGAGAGAGACATGAGAAGCATCAGCTCGTAGCGGCCTCCGGAACCCCAGAACGGAACCCCAAGATGACGTGCTTGTAGCCAGCCCTTCCGAAATTCATTCCCCCCACCACCACTCCCAACCCCCGAAAGTCACGCCCTCGCTCACTTCCACTGTCGGGGGACCCAGGCTGCGGGCGGGGGGCTGGCGGCTTCGGTCTTGGGTAAATATCTGTTGGAAAAATACCAAGGTGATTTTATTTTTACTTTTTTAGTGTGCATGTGTGTGTGTGAGAGAGAAAGAGAGACAGATAGGAAGGGAGAGAGATGAGAAGCATCAACTCTTCGTAACGACACCTTAGTTCAGGGGTCCCCAAACTATGGCCCGTGGGCCACATGCGACCCCTTGAGGCCATTTATCCGGCCCCCGCTGCACTTCCGGAAAGGGCATCTCTTTCATTGGTGGTCAATGAAAGGAGCACATTGACCATCTCATTAGCCAAAAGCAGGCCCATAGTTCCCATTGAAATACTGGTCAGTTTCTTGATTTAAATTTACTTGTTTTTTATTTTAAATATTGTATTTGTTCCCGTTTTGTTTTTTTTACTTTAAAATAAGATCTGTGCAGTGTGCATAGGAATTTGTTCATAGTTTTTTTTTATAGTCCGGCCCTCCAACGGTCTGAGGGGCAGTGAACTGGCCCCCTGTGTAAAAAGTTTGGGGACCCCTGCCTTAGTTGTTCATTGATTGCTTTCTCATATGTGCCTTGACCTGGGTGGGCTACAGCAGACTGAGTGACCCCTTGCTCAAGCTGGTCAGCTTTGGGCTCAAGCCTGTGACCATAGGGTCATGTCTAGGATCCCACGCTCAAACCAGCAGCTCCGGGGTCTCGAACCTGGGTCCTCCGCATCCCAGCTCAACGCTCTCTCCACTGCGCCACCACCTGGTCATGTACATCAACTTTTGTTCACTCTTCCCATCCTGGTCCCCCACGACTAGGGTTTGCTTTGACCCCCTCTGCTGCTGGGCCATGATCACCCCCCCCCTCCCCCAGGCACCCACCACAGCCGCCCCGGGGCCCGGCCAGCCGAGCCATCACTCACCCGAGCCGGGTTTCTTGGTGGGTTCTGTCAAGGAGAGAGAGAGAGAGAGAAGACAGCCAGTGAGCATGGTGGAAGCACCCCTGCATCGCTCTTAAGGCGTTGGGCCTTGCAATCGCTACACTTTAAGCAAGACGGAGGTTCCTCCTGTTCTCCGGTGATGGAGGTGGGGGCTGGGGCCGAGTACAGAAGACCCTCATTCAAACCCGGGCTCGCCTGTCTCCCTCGGTGTCGCCAGGCGGCGTGGGGTGCGGGCAGAGCCTCCGGGAGGGGTATGTCCCTTTGGCCCGTATATTTAAGGATGTATATTTAAGAGAAAGCTAACAGGAGGCCAGGGGATGAGACGGCAAACACCTGTGGGAGCTCCGGCTCAGACCCGGGAATGAGGCTCAGGTGGGTGTCGACTTCCGGTTCCTACAACAATGCTTTTCCCTCTCTCTCTCCCCCTCTCTCTTCCTCTCTCTTCCTCTCTCTCTCCCCCTCTCTCTCCCTCTCTCTTCCTCTCTTTCCCTCTCTCTCCCTCTCTCTTCCTCTCTCTCTCCCTCTCTCTCCCTCTCTCTCCCTCTCTCCTTCTCTCTCTCTCTCTCTCTCTCTCCTTCTCTCTCTCTCCCTCTCTTCCTCTCTCTCTCCCTCTTTCCCTCTCTCTCCCTCTCCCTCTTTCTGTCTCTCTGCCTCTCTCTCCCCCCTCTCTCTTCCTCTCCCTCTCCCTCTTTCTCTCTCTCCCCCTCTCTCTCCCTCTCTCTTCCTCTCTTTCCCTCTCTCTCCCTCTCTCTTCCTCTCTCTTCCTCTCTTTCCCTCTCTTTCCCTCTCTCTCCCTCTCTCTTCCTCTCTCTCTCCCTCTCTCTCCCTCTCTCCTTCTCTCTCTCTTCCTCTCTCTCTCCTTCTCTCTCTCTCCCTCTCTTCCTCTCTCTCTCCCTCTTTCCCTCTCTCTCCCTCTCCCTCTTTCTGTCTCTCTGCCTCTCTCTCCCCCCTCTCTCTTCCTCTCTCTCTCCCTCTTTCTCTCTCTCTCCCTCTCCCTCTCTCTCTCTCTCCCTCTCTCTCTCCCTCTCTCTCTTCCTGTCTCTCTCCTCTCTCTCTGTCTCTCTCTCTCCCTCTTTCTCTCTCCCTCCCTCTCCCTCTCTCTGTCTCTCTCTGCCCCCCGCTCTCTCTTCCTCTCTCCTCTCTCCCTCTCTCCTTCTCTCTCTCCCTCTCTCCCTCTCCCTCTCCCTCTCCCTCCTGCTTCTTTCTTTCTCTCCTTCCTTCCTTCCTTCCTTCCTTCCTTCCTTCCTTCCTTCCTTCCTTCCTTCCTTCTCTTTCTCCCTCTCTCCCCCTGTCTCTCTCTCCCTCTCTGTTCCTCACACCCTCTCTCTCTCTCTCTCCCTCTCTCTCTTTCTCTCTCACCTGAGTGTCTGTCTATTCTGTGCCCTTGGCTGCCCGGCTTCTGTCTCTCCCCGAGCACCCCGAGTTCAAGGGGTACCCAGGTCGCAGCCTGAGACAGACCCTCGCTCCTTTTTCACGCCTGCGTACTACTCCACCGTGGGCACGGACCCCCGTTCCGCTTCTCCGTTCGTCCCTCGATGGATCTTTTGTTCTCTTTGCTGCTTTTGCTGTCGCCGCCGTGAGCATGCCGGTGACGAGCGTTGGTCTGGGTCCCCCACCTGGTTCTCCTGAACGTCGGGGGGGGGGGGGCGCCACCCCTCCCACCTCGAGTGTCTGCTCGCTCTAAACCTCGTCCGCGCAGCCGTCCAGACGGGGAGCCCTGAGCGTGAGGGGGATGAGGTATCCCCACGTCCGCAGCGGCGTCTGTTTTTAGGTCAGCGGACGGCTCTGACATGGATCTCACACCTGCTCGTCCGTGGTCATCAGCAGCAACGGCCCCCGTGAGTGGGGAATTCGGGGACGCAGCCTGGGGCTCCGTTCAAAACATCCTTTTTCCACTTCCCGCAGCCAGCGCCACCGCTTACGTTTGCTGAGTGACTGCGGGTTGCTTTGGACGCCCAAGGCAGTGATTTCTTTTTTCTTCTGATCAGACGACCGTGTCTTCTTTCTTTCGGAAGGAAGGGAGCCCCAGTTTCTCTGCATCTCTGCTCCCAAATGTTTCCTTCTCCCACTGGCCCAGGTCCGAAGGCCGCTGCCGCTGAGCTGGACACCGGGATTTCTCTACACCTGACTTTTGCTGCGAATGCCTCCGCCGCCAAGCTGGACACCGAGATTTCTCCACACCTGACTTCTGCTGTGAATGCCTCTGCCGCTGAGCTGGACACCGAGATTTCTTTACATCTGACTTCTGCTACGAATGCCTCCGCCACCGAGCTGGACACCGGGATTTCTCCACACCTGACTTCTCCTGCAAATGCCTCTGCCACCAAGCTGGACACCGGGATTTCTCCACACCTGACTTCTGCTGTGAATGCCTCTGCCGCCGAGCTGGACACCGGAATTTCTCCACATCTGACTTCTCTGCCACCGAGCTGGACACTGGGATTTCTCCACACCTGACTTCTGCTGTGAATGCCTCTGCTGCCGAGCTGCACACCGGGATTTCTCTACACCTAACTTCTGCTGCAAATGCCTCCGCTGCCGAGCTGGACACCGAGATTTCTCCACACCTGACTTCTCCTGCAAATGCCTCCACCACCGAGCTGGACACCGGGATTTCTCCACACCTGACTTCTGCTGCGAATGCCTCCACCGCCAAGCTGGACACCAGGATTTCTCCACACTTGACTTCTCTGCCGCCGAGCTGGACACTGGGATTTTTCCACACCTGACTTCTGCTGCGAATGCCTCTGCCGCCGAGCTGGACAGCGGGATTTCTCCACACCTGACTTCTGCTGCGAATGCCTCCGTCACCGAGCTGGACACCGGGATTGCTCCACACCTGACTTCTGCTGCGAATGCCTCTGCTGCCGAGCTGCACACTGGGATTTCTCCACACCTGACTTCTGCTGCAAATGCCTCCGCCGCCGAGCTGGACATCGGGATTTCTCCACACCTGACTTCTGCTGCGAATGCCTCTGCCGCCGAGCTGCACACCGGGATTTCTCCACACCTGACTTCTGCTGCAACACGTTTCTTGCCAAGGGGACCCTCCAGGAGGGAGGGAGGCAGGGAGGGTAGAAGCACAGCAGGTGCACGGCCGACCCTGGGAGGGAGGCGGGTGGCATCCCGCTGGTTGACTCGCTCAGCCAGGGCGTGGGAAACAACGTGGTCTAAACACCGACCTTCCAGAAAAAGCCGGTGCTGCAGCGTGAGCCCAGACCACAGCCTGCGGGTAGCTCAGACCCTGCCTCTCTCCGCACCTGAGCCCGCGCCCAAGACGTCCTTGGGTGGGAGGCGTTCCCAGGAGGCTGCGTGGCCGTGGGGATGCACGGAGACCTCACGGCTGGCCGGCCCGGGATGGGATGCTGCCTCCCGGACCCCTGACTCCTCCCCACACACATCCGCCCCTCCAACCTCAGAGCCGGTGCGGACGATCCGCCCGCCAGAAGCAAAGCTCCCGGCAAAATGCGGGCACTCACCCGGGTCATCCAGCGCGTCGGCCAAATCGAAGTCGCCTTGACCTGTGGGGAGCACACAGTCCGTAAGTCCCCCCGCCCGCCCGAGAGAGGACGGCCAGGGCCCCCCAATTCCTGCCTCAGTCCTCCGTTCCCCACCCCACGCTAAGCTGACGTTCCAAGTCCCCTCGCCCTCCCGGTCCCGGGTGTTGGCCAAACCGATGTCTTATCTCTCCGGACAGAAGGGCACCCCCTGCCCTGCGGGGCGTCCTAGGGAAGAGGATGGTGTGAGCATCTCAAGACCAGAACAGAAGGACCTTCCAACACCCCAGCCGCCTCTGGCACCACGGGCCCCTTTCAGGAGCCAAAGCTCTCGTGCATTCTGCCAGCGATCACGACCAAGAAATGCACCCACCACGCAGACCATAGGGCGTTGGGGACCGGGTGACAGACCGCACAAGCATGCCGTCTCGTCTCTTAGCAGCGAAAGAGGCACAGACCTCTGAACGTACAAACGGAAAACATCAGGGAGCCATAGGACAGCCGGCAGCTCTGTGTCTGGGGTGAGCCAACCAGGAGGTCTGCCTGGAGGAGGCGGCGAGTGAGCCGTTTGGAAGGGGCTGGTTAACTCACTGGGAGGAGGAGTCTCTGACCTCGTTTTCTCAGCTCGTGCGAAACGGAGTTGCGGTCAGGACTAGAAGTCTGGGATGTTTTCGTCTCTGGCTGAGACAGAACGGATCGTGGACAAAGGCCCAGTCTCCACGTGACTTTTCCGGCAGGCCTTCCAGAAACACGCTGACCCTCCCCTCCCCCCGGGGGAGGGGCAGGGGAAGGAGCGGAAATTCTATTTACATGCGGGTTCCTCACTCACCAAAAATAACCCAAGAAAGTATGTGCCGTCCAGGGACTTGGGAAGGGGGGGGGGGCATGGGTTGGCATTCTTCCCGGTTCATGTCTGAGAAGCTGGGAGGGACGAGACACCCCGTGAGGGGGGTGGGGAGACACAGCTATCCCGTAGGGGGGTTTTACTTTCGGGGTGAAACGTTCTGACGTCCGGTGGCGGGTTGAACGACACTAGGCATGCACCAACATTCACAGAGTGGCTCGTTTCAAAATGACCAGCGCGGAGTGTGTTAGGCACAAGGCTTTCCACTCCATTAAAAAGAAGAAAATATATATATATATTTATATAATAATAATAATAATAATATACAGTGTGTCCATAAAGTCACAGTGCACTTTTGACCGGCCACAGGAAAGCAACAAAAGACGATAGAAATGTGAAATCTGCACCAAATAAAAGGAAAACCCTCCCAGTTTCATACCTATTCAGTGCAGTTTGATGTGGGCTCACGCACAGATTTTTTAGGGCTCCTTAGGTAGCTATCCCGTGTAGCCTCTACAGCAGGGGTCCCTAAACTACAGCCCGCGGGCCGCATGCGGCCCCCTGAGGCCATTTATCCGGCCCCCTGCCGCACTTCAGGAAGGGGCACCTCTTTCATTGGTGGTCAGTGAGAGAAGCATAGTTCCCCATTGAAATACTGGTCAGTTTGTTGATTTAAATTTACTTGTTCTTTATTTTAAATATTGCATTTGTTCCCGTTTTGTATTTTTACTTTAAAATAAGATATGTGCAGTGTGCATAGGAATCTGTTCATAGTTTTTTTTTTATAGTCCGGCCCTCCAACGGTCTGAGGGACAGTGAGCTGGCCCCCTGTGTAAAAATTTTGGGGACCCCTGCTCTACAGACTCGTCACTGACTGATGGATAACCTACCAGAACGGGGTTCCTCCACCAAACTGCCGGTTTCCTTCAACTGCTTATCCCACCGAGTCATGTGATTCCTATGTGGTGGCGCTTCGTTATAAACGCGCCGATATTCACGTTGCACTTTGGTCACGGGTTGATTCGAATTGGGCGAGCCACAGAACACACTGAACTTTCCTCTGTACCGTCCACATGTCCACCGGCATGGCCGTGGGCTGCTCCGCTGTAGACACGGTGTTGCGTCATCCTCTGCGCATGCGCACATGCGGCCACATCATCCTACAGAAACTGGGAGGGTTCTCCTTTTATTGGGTGCAGATTTCACATCTCTATCGTCTTCTGTTGCTTTCCTGTGACCGGTCAGAAGCGCACCGTGACTTTATGGACACACTGTATATTATTATTATATAATAATAATAATATACAGTATTAACTAGTGAGGGTTCATTGCAGGCTGTGCTGATTCTGTTTTTTCTGTCCGTCCAAACGCGCGTCGCCCCTCACGGCCTCTCCAACCAGGGAATCCCGACCAGAAATCTTAGAGACCCTGTCCAACACTCATGCCGTCTCTCTCCGTCTCTGTGGCTTTGCCTGTTTGCGCCGGTTCCCCGTGAATGGAACTCACGCTCGGTGACCTTGCGTGTCCGGCGGCCGCCCCCGGGGAACCGTGTTTGCGCGCTCTGCCCACACGGTGGCGGGTGTCGCTGAGGAACGCTGGGTTGGCACGTGTCCGGCGGGGTTTCCCCACATCGGAAGGAGGGCATTGCTGCTCTGTGCCCAGCCGGGCTCCCTGCGTTTCTAAGGGTGGCGGGAGCCCTCACACCCGGGGCCCTCTGGCCAGCTCAGTCCCAGCCCCCAAGTCCGGAACGAGGCTGGACCAGCACTGACCCGTGGATGCTGGGTCCCCCGACGGCTGCCTGGGCCGTGCCCGCCCTGGAGGAAGCTTTGCTGGTGTCAGCAGACCCGGGAATGCCGCGTGGGAGGGCCCTGGGGCTCCTGGCTGACGGCCTCGGGCCGCAGAGTGAGCAGAGAGGCGGGCAGGAGCCTCTCCCGTCGGGAAAAACTGCAGGCATCGGTGGGCAGGGGAAACTGAGGCCAGCACGCACCCACCAACAGCTCTGAGGCGCAGAACATGAGCCGCCAAATCCCCGGGAGAAATAAAGAGAGCGAGCGAGACAGAGAGAGACAGAGAGAGACAGAAATCCCCGAGAGAAATAAAGAGAGAGAGAGAGAGCGAGACAGAGAGAGACAGAAATCCCCGAGAGAAATAGAGAGAGAGAGAGAGAGCGAGACAGAGAGAGACAGAGAGAGACAGAAATCCCCGAGAGAAATAAAGAGAGAGAGCGAGACAGAGAGAGACAGAAATCCCCGAGAGAAATAGAGAGAGAGAGAGAGAGAGACAGAGAGAGAGGGAGAGACTCGATTCTGACTCTGGGGTCCCCCCTCCACACGCCCCCTCCATTCTGAGCTCTGCTCATTCCTCTGAGGGGGGAGCAGCTGGGCCCCTCCTTGCGGCCTTGGTCACCCTCGTCCACGGGCTCGAGGACAGGACACTGCATCCGTCCCCTGCATTTCCTGGGACGGTTCCCTGGGGCCCCTCCTCCCCTCCCCCCTAGGCGGCCCAACAGCACGGATGGAATTCTAACCGCTCCTGACAGTTCACAGGGACGCCCCACCCTGCCGACACGGGGGTGACTACTATCTCCACAGCCTGTGTTGTGGGCCCCACCCGGTCCCAGAGTAACCCAGGCCTCTGCGTTCATGTCACTCCTTATCTGTGTTCCCCAGGCCTCCCTGCCCACCCCCCACGCCCGCCCACCTGCCTGGCCCCTGACAGACAGCCCAGCCCGCCCCAGCCCAGCCCAGCCCCCTCAGTGTTCTGCAAACCTCCCTCCCTCTCTCCGTGTCCCCTCTGCCCCCACCTCCTTGGGCTTGGGGGCCCCCTGGGACGCCGCCCCCGCTGGGAGTGGGTGTTGCTGCTCTACAGGGAAGCCTCTGCGGGCGTGACTCACACCCACAGAGCTGGGTGGCCGGTCCAACAGCCTCGTTGCATAACCCGGGCGGCCCCAGCCGGCCACAGGCACCAGGCATTCTCCACACTTGACTTCTGCTGCGAATGCCTCCGCCGCTGAGCTGGACACCGGGATTTCTCCACACCTGACTTCTGCTGCAAATGCCTCTGCCGCCGAGCTGGACACCGGGATTGCTCCACACCTGACTTTTGCTGCTAATGCCTCTGCTGCCGAGCTGGACACCGGGATTTCTCCACACCTGACTTCTGCTGCAAATACCTCCGCCACTGAGCTGGACACCGGGATTTCTCCACACCTGACTTCTGCTGCGAATGCCTCTGCCGCCGAGCTGGACACAGGGATTTCTCCACACCTGACTTGTGCTGCGAATGCCTCTGCCACTGAGCTGGACACCGGGATTTCTCCACACCTGACTTCTGCTGCGAATGCCTCTCTTCTGCTGCAAATGCCTCTGCTGCCAAGCTGGACACCGGGATTTCTCCACACCTGACTTCTGCTGCAAATGCCTCTGCCGCCGAGCTGGACACAGGGATTTCTCCACACCTGACTTGTGCTGCGAATGCCTCTGCCGCTGAGCTGGACACCGGGATTTCTCCACACCTGACTTCTGCTGCGAATGCCTCTACCGCCAAGCTGGACACAGTGATTTCTCCACACCTGACTTCTGCTGTGAATGCCTCTGCTGCCGAGCTGGACACCAAGATTTCTCCACACCTGCCTTCTGCTGCAAATGTCTCTGCCGCCAAGCTGGACATCGGGATTTCTCTACAGCTGACTTCTGCTGCAACACATTTCTTGCCAAGGGGACCCTCCAGGAGGCAGGGAGGGAGGGAGGGAGGGAGGGTAGAAGGAACCTGTGCGGGGTCTCCCTTGCCACACCCCCAACACAGAGGTTCTTGTCTGGGGGGCTGGATCCCTTGGATCGACGGCACTGAATCCAGGGCGCTCAGTTTGGGGGGGACACATTCTGTTCATGACGCATCCGTTCCACTCCGAGCACGAGACGGGACACGCAGAAACCGAGATCTATTTCTCATTTTCTTTTCTGTTCTATTCTTTCTTTTCTCCTGAGGCTTTTTCATCAAAACCCACATGTGCTGAGGTCCCAGAAACACCTCAGGAGGACGCAGCCCAGCGGGGGTCCGGGGGGGGGGGGAAGGGAAGGGAAGGGAAGGGGGTCACCACGCTGGTCTTCCCAATTAAACCTGCAAGTCACATCATAACAGCCGGTCTCGGCGATGTGTAACAAGCCAGTGTGGGAGACGTCACTGCCTGTTAGTTGCCGGGCAGGGCATGAAAGCTGTCTTGTAACGGAGAGTCTGGGGCGCTTCCAGGTTGAAAATGCCCGCTGTGACCCTCCCCACATCCCCGTCGCTGTCCCCGCCGTGTAGATAATGCAGCGGCTCCTACCGCCACACACCACTGTGTCAATATGACACAGGACCACGTTAAGAAAAGGCCGGCGGGATTCCACAGTGACGTGAACAGCCGGGATCATCGTCGAGAACAATAAAAGTCTAGTTCAGTGGTTCTCAACCTTTCTAATGCCGTGACCCCGCAATACAGTTCCTCATGTGGCGGTGACCCCCCCAAACCAAACAATAATTTTGGTGGCTACTTCACCACTGTCATTTTGCTACAGTTACGATTCGGAATGTAAATACCTGATACGCATTATGTATTTTCCGATGGCTTGTCGCAACCCACAGGTTGAGAACCGCTGGTCTAGTTGCATCCGTCGGATCAAACAAACCGGGAACAGGGTGTCGCTCTGCGGTCCGCGACAGTCTGGGGACATGCTGGAAGGGGCTCAGCGGCTGGATAGGAGCTCGGTGGTCCACATTCGACCTCCCATCTCTTGCTTTCGAAGAAAAGGTATTTTTTGGGGGGCGGGGGTGGGGGCTTGGAAGCAAAGTCACGCTCAGCAGTGCTCGGAGGAACCGTGTCGCCGCTAGTCAGCAAATGCACAGCCCCATCTCTGTCAAAGTCTCTAGCCTGACCTGTGGTGGCGCAGTGGATAAAGCGTTGACCTGGAAATGCTGAGGTCGCCGGTTCGAAACCCTGGGCTTGCCTGGTCAAGGCACATATGGGAGTTGATGCTTCCAGCTCCTCCTCCCCTTCTCTCTCTCTCTGTCTCTCTCTCTCCTCTCTCTCTCTTTCTCCTTTCTAAAATTAATAAATAAAATTAAAAAAAAAAGTCTCTGCCCCAGACGGAGAGCGGTTCTAAGGGGTGTGTCACCGTGGACTCGTCAATCCTGCGATTCTGCACGTGTATTCAGACAGCAAGACCAATACGGCCATGTTGCGAAGCAGAGACCAGGGGCTGTGCTTCCAGTCATAACAATGGATAATAATATAATAAAATAATAATAATAATACCATGGCCGTCCGTCGGACGCTTTGTGTGACTGTAGTGGCCCGGGCAGAACAGAACCAACAAACCAGATGAGGAAACAAGGTCCCTCCCAGCCTCCAGGGAACCGCTAAATTATTCTCTTCTTTAACATGTTTTTAAAAGATTTTATTTTCATTTGAGAGAGAGAGAAAGGGGGAGGAGCAGGAAGCATCAACTCCCATATGTGCCTTGACCAGGCAAGCCCAGGGTTTTGAACCGGCGAACTCACCGTTCCAGGTCGACGCCTTAGCCACGGTGCCCCCACGGGTCAGGAAACCCCTGAATAATGTGGAAGAACCCCTGAATAATTCAGGGAAACCCCTGAATATTGCGGGTTGGAAGGAGAAAGTGAGCCCCCATATGCAGGCTGTGGCAACGTGGAGGCGGTAAGACAACAGCAGCAGCAGAAGGTGTACACCCTCTATACGCTGTACTCCTGCCCTCAGCCTGTGTCCAGGGGGCACACGGCCGACTCCTCAGGGGGTCAGCTCTGGGCCTTCCGTCCGCACGCCCCTCGTGTCCCTGAGAAATCCCACAGCGAGTCAGGGGCTCCCAGGACACACGCTGTAATGTTTCTTTGGGGACACATCATTCCCCTTGGACCCTGAGTCAATAACTAAATCTGCATAAATCTAAGTAAGTATATATATTATAATATATATAATAATATATATCAATATATAATATGTAAGGTCTACCGGAAAGTTCTGTCCATTTCTATCACAACACGTTTCGACACGTAAGCACATGTTTATTTGGCGCATGTGTGCCTCTCTATTTGTATCACTCAATGTGTACATACTGACGTAGCAAATTAACTAAAACAAAGTTGATTCACGTTAGTGTTATGTGTGAAGCCATAGTGTACCCATGGCTACTGATAAAGTTCATTGACGCCACTGTCATTGTTACGAATTTCAACAAGGAAGAAATGCTACAGAAGCATGTATGCCGCATCAACCGTATTCCCTGGAGTCAGCACCCTCTGACTATCACTTGTTTGTGCCCTTACAAAATTTTTTGAAGGGCAAAAAATTCAAAAGTGAAGAAGATATCAAACAAGCACTGGTTCAATTTTTCGCATCAAAAGAGAAAACAGGCCCTGGCCGGTTGGCTCAGTGGTAGAGCGTCAGCCTGGCGTGTGGAAGTCCCGGGTTCGATTCCTGGCCAGGGCACACAGGAGAAGCGCCCATCTGCTTCTCCACCCCTCCCCCTCTCCTTCCTCTCTGTCTCTCTCTTCCCCTCCCGCAGCCAAGGCTCCATTGGAGCAAAGATGGCCCGGGCGCTGGGGATGGCTCCTTGGCCTCTACCCCAGGAGCTAGAGTGGCTCTGGTCGCGGCAGAGCGATGCCCCAGAGGGGCAGAGCATTGCCTCCTGGTGGGCGTGCCAGGTGGATCACGGTCGGGCGCATGCGGGAGTCTGTCTGACTGTCTCTCCCCGTTTCCAGCTTCAGAAAAATACAAAAAAAAAAAAAAAAGAGAGAAAACATTTTTCAAAAATGGGATATACAAATTGCCCTCACGCTGGCAAGAAATCATGAATCATAATGGCAGTTATATTATTTAATCAAGTTTATTGACGGTCAGAAAAATTTGTATTTTGTTTTATTCCAAAAAGGGACAGAACTTTCTGATAGACCTTATATATGTGTGTATACATCTATAATGTATATAATAATATATATAATGTGTATATATATATATTATATATATGTTTAGGAAGCATTCAGACCACTTTTGTCCCGAGACAGCCTGACTCACGTCCAGAACACAGACCACACGCCGTGTGTGTGAGACTAATTCCTCTCCGGTCTGGAGTCTCTCTCGTGAGCCTGTGTTTCCAGGCAGGGAGCACGGAGATTCTCAGAGGCCCGAGTTCTCGCGCTGCGCGCTTTGACGCGAATACTGCGGGAGCGCGCACGGCCAACGCGGACCCCACGGGCTTGCCTGGCAGACCCTGCGTGGAGGTGGAGCCGGACAGACAGACAGACGCCCACACGCACGGCCTCACGGGTGCGGCCGGCTCTCAGCAAGGTCCGCGGAGCCTGTGGACGCCTCCCCGGTGGTCCCCGTTGGTCCCGGGGGACCCCCCCCCCCTTGGCGCATTTGAGATCCGAGCCGTCGGTACCAGCAGGCGCTGCGCAAAGAGTCCTCTGAGTCACAAGAGAGACCACGTGTCCCGAACCGGCCTCGCCAAAGGCCACACACAGGTGCCCGCGGAGGCCTCAGCACACGGGTGACGCGCAGACTCCGTCCCCAACGGCCTTCCTCGTCCCATCTGGGGGCCATGGAGCCTATAGATCCGTGGACTTCACTTTGCAGGATAAGGATTTGGAGCGAACTGGCTCGTTGCACCAGCACAAAATTCCACAGACAGGGCAGCTTAAATAAACAACATTTATGTCCCCGGGTCCTGACAGTTGGAGTCTGAGACCCTGGTGGGGGCAGGGCTGGGTCCCCCCAAGGCCTCTCTCCTGGGCGTGCAGACGGCCATCTCCTCCCTGGGTCCTCACACGGCCGTCCCTCTGTGTGTGTCTGCGTCTCCTCCCCGGGTCCTCACACGGCCGTCCCTCTGTGTGTGTCTGTGTCTCCTCCCCGGGTCCTCACACGGCCGTCCCTCTGTGTGTGTCTGCGTCTCCTCCCCGGGTCCTCACACGGCCGTCCCTCTGTGTGTGTCTGCGTCTCCTCCCCGGGTCCTCACACGGCCGTCCCTCTGTGTGTGTCTGTGTGTCTCCTCCCCGGGTCCTCACACGGCCGTCCCTCTGTGTGTGTCTGTGTCTCCTCCCCGGGTCCTCACACGGCCGTCCCTCTGTGTGTGTCTGTGTCTCCTCCCCGGGTCCTCACACGGCCGTCCCTCTGTGTGTATCTGTGTCTTCACCTCCTCTTCTTATAAGGACCCCCGTCCTGTGGGGTCAGGACCCTCCCTAGTGACCTCATGTTACCTGAATCCCCTCTTTATAGCACCATCTCCTAATACAGCCCCATTCTGGGGTTCTGGGGGTTCCAAAGCCAACATATGAATAAGTCGGGGGTTGGATGGAACATAGCTCCACCTATAACAGACTTAAACGCAGGGAAGTTGCCCAACCCCCCACTGAGGCCCTGGTCCCACAGCCGAGTGGAGCAGAGAGAAGGGGCGGCCACCCCAGCCCCAGGGCGAGCATGAGAAGAAACAGCTCTTTGGCCTTGAAGACAGGTCACTCACGGTCGGCAGCGTCCACCCCCACGCACGCCACTTGGGCAGTGCCTCTCGGACCCATAAACACAGGCAGGCAGATCGTCCCAGAACCCAGCTAGAGGTGGGTCCTGGCAGGTCTGGGTGGGGCCGCCCGCCTTCCTCCGCAGCTCTTAGAGGAGGTGGGTGCCCCGGGGCTGGCAGGCCACCTTGGAAGGTCACCGGGCAAACAGGAATGCCGTCCAGTTGCCCAAACCACCTCTGCCCCGTTCCCCAGAGTCCAGAAGGAGGTCTTCACCCCCAAGAGAATCACAGCTTTGCCGATGATAGGGGAGGGGGGCGATGTAAGACCTTCCCTGCTCTTGAACCTGTCACAGCAGTGGTCCCCAACCTCTTTGGGGCCACGGACCTGTTGAATGTCAGAAAATATTTTCACGGACCGCCCTTTAGGGTGGGACGGATAAATGTATCACATGACTGAGACCAGCGTCCAGAGTGAGTCTTAGACGGATGGAACACAGGGAATCTGGTCATTTTTTTAAAAATAAAACATCGTTCAGACTTCAATATAAATAAAACGGAAATAATGTAAGTTATTTATTCTTTCGCTGCGGACCGGTACCAAATGGCCCATGGACCGGTACCGGTCCGCGGCCCGGGGGTTGGGGACCACTGCTCTGCAGGACTGGCCTCTGGGACAGTTGAAGGGGGAAGGTGAAGACATCCCGCAGGGTGAACTGTAAGGGTCAAGGCAGCTGCAGGGGGGGGTGTCCCCGCTGTTCGGTCAAACCCGACTCGGGCTGTCCCCGTGAAGGCGAGGACGTCCCTAGGAGTCACAGCTACAACCGGGTGACCGTAAATCAGTTTATCACGGCTGCTGTGGGAGGGCGTGGTCACGTCTGCTGAAGGCCTTCAACGCCAGGACCGGGGGCCTTCCCAGAGGATTCTGACTCAGGGTGGGAAGGTCACCTCGTGACTGAGTTTTTAGGCTGACCGACAGGTTTCAGAGTTTTCAGCTCCAGAATCTTAGGAAGCCAGTTTCTGAGACTGAATTTTAGTGTGCAATAGATAGATAGATAGAGAGAGAGATAGATAGGTAAATATATAGATAGATACATAGATAGATAAATAGATAATAGATAGATAAATACATAGAATGATAAATAGATACATATTAGTTAGATAGATACATAGATAAATAGATAATAAATACATAGAATGATAAATAAATAGATAAATAGATACATATTAGTTAGATACATACATAGGTAGATAGATACATAGGTAGATAAATAGATCGATCAATAGAGATGATTTATAAATACACACATAGGTAGATAGATAAATAGATCGATAGATGATTGATAGATACACACATAGGTAGGGAGATGGACAGATCATAGACGACAGATAAATAAACAGATCAATAGATGATAGATACGTACATAGGTAGATAGATAACTGATAGATACATAGAGAGATAGATAGGTAAATAGATAGATATAGAGATAGATAAATAGATAAATACATAGATAAATACATAGAATGATAAATAGATACATAGTTAGATACATAGGTAGATAAATAGATCAATAGATGATTTATAAATACACAGATAGGTAGATAGATAGATCGATAGATGATTGATAGATACATACACACATAGGTAGGTATATGCACAGATCGATAAACAGTAGATAAACATCAATAGATGATAGATAGATACATACATAGGTAGATAGATACATAGACAGATACATAGGTAGATAGATACATAGGTAGATAAATAGATTGATAGATGATTGATAGATACACACATAGGTAGGTAGATGAACAGATCAATAGATGATAGATAAATAAACAGATCAATAGATGATAGGTACATACATAGGTAGATAGATAGATAGATGATTGATAGATACATACACACATAGGTAGGTAGATGGACAGATCATAGAGGATAGATAAATAAACAGATCAATAGATGATAGATACTTACATACATATATAGATAGATAATTAATAGATACATAGAGAGATAGATAGGTAAATACATAGATATATAGATAGATAAATAGATAAATACATAGATAAATACATAGAATGATAAATAGATAGATACATAGTTAGATACATAGGTAGATAGATATATAGGTAGATAAATAGATCAATAGATGATTAATAGATAATACACACACAGGTAGATAAATAGATCGATAGATGATTAATAGATACATACACACATAGGTAGGTAGATGGACAGATTGATAGATGATAGATAAATAAACAGATCAATAGATGATAGGTACATACATAGGTAGATAGATAGATAGATAGATAGATAATTGATAGATGAAAGATACAGAATGATAAATAAATACATGACGGACACACAGATCACAGACAGACAGACAGACAGAGGAGACAGAGTCTCTGATGGTCAAGCAGCCTCCCACTGTGATTGGCATCCAGGAGGCTCATCTGAGGGTCAGTCACAAGGACGGTCACTCACACGTCCTCACAGGATCACCCAGGGCTCCCCTCCCATCTCCCCGGGGCCCCACCGACCTGCCGAATGCGGTTCCCCGGGAACTGGGGCCCCACCTGGGTGACCCCCGTGCACAGCAAGCCTCGACAGTCCCCACCCGACGTAACCGGGCCGCTCCAGCCGCACACGGACGAGCCAGGCGACCAGAAGCTGATGAAAGGACCCATTTGGGGGACGACGTCCACTCCTGTCCATCAGCGACAACCGAGGATGGCCGAGGGCCCCCAAGAAAAAGGAGGGAAATGGAAACAGGCCACCTTGAGGGACGTGGCGTGAGGCCAGCGTGGGGTGTTTGCCCCAGAGCCCGGAGCCCGGAGCGGTCCGGCTAACTGCCCCGGACAAGGACGGACGCCTCTACACGCCACCCCTGTCCAAACCCACATGGCCCCCGCCGAACGCAGCAAACACCAGACGCACCGTCGCCGAACAGAAAGTGCGCTTGACCCTGAATAACCTTGGGGCAAGGGGCGCTGACCCGGACACGCACACATAACCCTCAAACACCCCCAAGCTGATCTCCTGACAGCCTCCCACTGGCCGCTCACATAAACAGCCTGGGAACGGGCATGTCGTACGCTGTCCTGTGTTCTCACAGAGGAAAGAAGAAACGTAAGAACGTATAAAGCAGCGGTTCTCAACCTGTGGGTCGCGACCCCGGCGGGGTCGCCTAAAGCCATCGGAAAATACACCATGCATATCAGGTATTTACATTCCGAATCATAACTGTAGCAAAGTTACAGTGATGAAGTAGCCACCAAAATTATTGTTTGGTTTGGGGTCCCCGCAACATGAGGAACTGTCTTGCGGGGTCACGGCGTTAGAAAGGTTGAGAACCGCTGGTATAAAGAGACGTGCCCAATGGTGGCTGTCGGAATGATTCCGCCCCGGTGTGGACCCGGGCTGCTGCAGAACTGGCCGCCCTCAGAAACATTATGTGTCAGTGTAAAATAGAAGAAAGCCAAAAAACAAACAAACAAAAAAAACACCAAACAAACAAAAAAATAGAAAGAAAAACAAATAGAAAGAAAAAAAACCCCAAACCAAAAGACACGACAAATGACATCACAATGATCAGTTTATAGCATTGATTTGAAAGTCTCTACGCAGAAAAGGAGCCGTGTACACACGTGTCCCGACGGCTACACGCGTCTGGTGAGTGGACAGAATGGAGCACGCCCCGTGTGTTTTGGGAATCTTTTTTTTTTTTTTTCCGATCTCCGTGCCTACTTTTATCTCAGCGGTTCTCAACCTGTGGGTCGCCTAAAGCCATCGGAAAATACATAATGCGTATCAGGTATTTACATTCCGAATTGTAACTGTAGCAAAATGACAGTGATGAAGTAGCCACCAAAATTATTTTTTTGGTTTGAGGTCACCGCAACATGAGGAACTGTATCGCGGGGTCACAGCGTTAGAAAGGTTGAGAACCGCTGTTTTATCTGCTTTTCAAAGACCTGATTCTGCATCCTGTTCCCTCAAACCCCTTGCTGACCAGACAGCGAATCCTAGTTTAACCCAGAAGAAATAGAAATATTCCCAACGGTCACCTCCGTGCCCATTAGAAAGCTAACCATCTTGTCATGTATATTTTTTTTTTGAAATTTTCTTTTGTTTTTAAATTTTACCGCTTCTCTCCCAATGATATTTTGCAGGCGATATTCATTGGTATCAGTTTTCCGTGTGTGGCGTGGTCACTAGACAATCACGTACTTTATATAGCAGGGGTCAGGAACCTATGGCTCGCGAGCCAGATGCGGCTCTTTGGATGGCTGCATCTGGCACGCAGACAAATCTTTCATAAAAAAAATAATAATAATGTTAAAAATATAAAGCATCCTCATGAATTACAATCCATTCATTTCCTACCGCTCACGTTCATGGTTGTGGGTGGCTGGAGCCAATCACAGCTGTCCTCCGGGACAACACCACATTTTTATTGGATAATGCCTCATGTCCACGGGTCGTTGTCTGGCTCTCACGGAATGACATTTTAAAGTATGTGGCGTTCGTGGCTGTCTCAACCACAAAGGTTCCCGACCTCTGTTATAAAGTGTTGTTGGATTTCCAGTGCCCAGTGGTCACCCCTCCACATAACTTACGCATTCGTCTTAAGGACGTACTTGGACATCGGAAGAATAATTTATGCTCTGTGAATTATATAACAGAAGTCTGTTTCCCTGGCCCCTTTGCAATCAACATGCCGTCACCTTGGCAGAATGTTTTGGGGACCTTGTCACCTCGCCCAAACCAACCGCTAGTGAGGGGTGGGGTGCCAGGGGCCATCTGCATATTTAACTCTTTCCCTGAGACCCAGGGCCTCCGCAGCCACGGGCCACACAACAGAACCCCACAGAGGTGCCTGATGGGGACCTCACCCACTTGGAAGGGGTGTCCTCTGGCCAATGAGTAAAAAAAAAAAGAAAGAAAAAAAAAAAAAAACCCCTTCGTGCCTCAGTTTACCCATTCATAACATGGCACAAAGCCATGCACCCCCACATCAGGGCTGTGCGGGGATCCACCCAGGAGCCACCAACTGCCCGCGGTGTGTAGGAAGCCGTCATTAAAAGACCGGAATGTGGCCACGATTCCCACAACGTAGGGGGGATGTGGTCCCATGCCCTTGTGAAGGACGCAGCCAGCGGACGCACCCGGGAGCCCCCCACAGGTCAGTGACGGGGTGCGTGTGTGCGTGCCGCCGTGGCGGGCTGAGGGAAGGTGTCAGCCAATGACCTCGCAGAGGTCCCCAAACTTTTTACACAGGGGGCCAGTTCACTGTCCCTCAGACCGTTGGAGGGCCGCCACATATAGTGCTCCTCTCACTGACCACCAGTGAAAGAGGTGCCCCTTCTGGGAGTGCGGCGGGGGGCCGGATAAATGGACTCAGGGGGCCACATGCAGCCCGCGGGCCCGTAGTTTGGGGAGGCCTGCGTGCCCATGTTGAAGCGTGGAGGCTCAGGGTGCCCGCTTGTGGGGGTGCGGGGGGGAGGGGGAAGCCAGCAAGCCCGTTGTCCCCGGCAACGCAAGAAACCCCAGCAAA
Source organism: Saccopteryx bilineata (assembly GCF_036850765.1). Taxonomy (NCBI): domain Eukaryota; kingdom Metazoa; phylum Chordata; class Mammalia; order Chiroptera; family Emballonuridae; genus Saccopteryx; species Saccopteryx bilineata. Next base: position 146,580,693 of record NC_089502.1, read on the forward strand.
AACCCCAGGATGGGTCGGCCCCTCCTCCCCCTTCTTCTGCCCAGACAATGAGGCAAGCTGCCTTCTCACTTCCCCTTCTGTAAACTGGGGCTCCCGCCTTTGCCTGTGCTCCATCCAGATCATAGCAGGGCTGGGATGAAAATATTGGGGACAGACTCTGAGCACCAGGGTCCCCGTGAGCACCCCGTCCCCAAACAACTGACACTCTAACCCAGTGGTTCCCCAACCTTTTTTGGGGCCACAGACCGGTTTAATGTCAGAACATATTTTCACGGACCTGGCCTTTAGGGTGGGACGGATCAATGGATCACGTGACTGAGACAAGCGTCAAGAGTGAGTCTTAGACGGATGGAACAGAGGGAATATGGTCTTTTTTTAAAAATAAAACATCGTTCAGACTTCAATATCAATAAAACGGAAATAATGTCAGTTATTTATTCTTTCTCTGTGGACCGGTACCAAATGGCCCCCTGGACCGGTGCCGGGATTGGGGAACCACTGCCTCAGGCTTTCACATGCATGGAACGGGATCCACTTTGAACTCCTCCCCGGTGTCCCCTCTCCCTGTGCACCCCACCCCCACCCTTGTGCCTTCTTCCGCAGTTAGCGTTTTACGAGGAGCGGGAGAGAAAAAGTGGCTTCATCGCACGGCCGTCTAAACCCTACAAAAACGACACAAGTGGCTCAGAGTCCCCAAACTAGGTCCCCACCCTCCCCAGAATCTGCACATCTGTCTTTCCGTCTGTCCGCCCACCCCATCCGTCCGTCCGTCCGTCTGGGGAGAGACAGAACTGCCTGCCACTACCGGGGTGTGTAGCTCTCCAGGGCGTAAACAGCTCCCCGTGTTTTCAATCTGCAACCAGGAAGCCTGACTGACGAGGGCGGAAAAAATGTGCAACTCAGTGTGGCCCAAAGCAGCCAGCACCCCTCCCTCCTCGCTCCCGGGGGGGGGGGGCAAGCAAGGCGTCTACCACCAAACCAGTCTGTGGTCTCCACAGCATCTGCACCGGACACAGCGGTCACAGTGGCGAATTCAGAAGTCCCAGCGTACTCGGTTCTGCTTCCAGAGTCCCCCCCACCCAACCCCGACACCCCTGCTCGGGAAGAGGCCGCTTCGGGAAGGCGGGAGGGAGACAGACACACCCCAATCCCAACCAGAAAACAACCAACGTTGTTGGATTCTCGGTGCTAAGGGTCACGTCAGCCCACAATCTATGTTTATAGTTGCAGCGTCTGGACACCTCTCTCTCTCTCTCTCTCTCTCTCTCTCTCTCTCTCACACACACACACACACACACACACACACGCACACCCGGTCTCTATCCGCTCCCGGCCACCCCGGCCAGCATCCAGTATTCTCAACATCTGCTTCCTCATGTGGTCAGCACGGCTTCCCTTGCTCCTTTGAAAGGAGTTTTAAAAGCAGACAGACGGGCAGACCCCCCCCCCCCCGACACGTCCCTCTCCACAAACAGCATCTCTCTTACCCTGGGCGTGAATCGCAAAGCACAGGACGGTGACACACAGGAGTCCCCGCCAGCCTGCCATCGCTCGTTGGTGTGTGGAGAGCAGAGGACCTCCGGGCTTCTCTCGCAGCAGCCGAAGGAGGAAGGGCCCTGTGGGGTCAGCCACCCCGCCCGGGCGGGCGTGCCCTGTGGACTTCTCCTCTCCCAACCAACGTGGGGAAGGGGAGGAAGGGAGGGAGGGAGAGGATGTCTTCAAACAGAAACTAGGAGCCCGCTGACGATATTAAATGATCTCCGCAAGGCAGGCGGCTCCCAAGCCCCGGAGCCGGGGACCCTGGGGACGAGTGCGTGTAGGCGCTGGCCAATGCTCCGGACAGAGGGGAGGCAGGCACGCCTCAAGGCAGCCATGGGCGTGCTGGGCTCCAGAAGGCGGCACGCCCTGTCGTCCGTGGCTCTGCTTGCTCTTTGTGGGCGGAGGAGGCGCGGAGAGATAAAGGTGCCAACCCTGAGCTGAGGGCACACCCCGCCCACGGGGCTGCCCAGGAATCCTGCAGCAGCGTCGGGATGGCGCAACATTGTCGCCCAGATCTGAGCGTCCCTCTCCACGTCTGTGACCTCCTAGATCCTGAGCCCAGAGAGGGACCCTGTCCCCGACCTCGGGAATCCTGGGAGACATCAGCACACAGCGTGTGAAACAGCTGGGAGCGTGCTCCACGCTCACTCACGCCGAATCAGCACACGGCGTGTGAAACAGCCGGGAGCGTGCTCCACGCTCACTCACGCCGCATCAGCACACGGCGTGTGAAACAGCCGGGGGCGTGCTCCACGCTCACTCACGCCGAATCAGCACACGGCGTGTGAAACAGCCGGGGGCGTGCTCCACGCTCACTCACGCCGCATCAGCACACGGCGTGTGAAACAGCCGGGAGCCTGCTCCACGCTCACTCACGCCGCATCAGCACACGGCGTGTGAAACAGCCGGGAGCCTGCTCCACGCTCACTCACGCCGCATCAGCACACGGCGTGTGAAACAGCCGGGAGCCTGCTCCACGCTCACTCACGCCGCATCAGCACACGGCGTGTGAAACAGCCGGGAGCGTGCTTCACGCTCACTCACGCCGCATCAGCACACGGCGTGTGAAACAGCCGGGAGCCTGCTCCACGCTCACTCACGCCGCATCAGCACACGGCGTGTGAAACAGCCGGGAGCGTGCTTCACGCTCACTCACGCCGCATCAGCACACGGCGTGTGAAACAGCTGGGAGCGTGCTCCACGCTCACTCACGCCATATCAGCACACGGCGTGTGAAACAGCCGGGAGCGTGCTCCGCGCTCACTCACGCCACATCAGCACACGGCGTGTGAAACAGCCGGGAGCGTGCTCCACGCTCACTCACGCCACATGAGCACACGGCGTGTGAAACAGCTGGGAGCGTGCTCCATACTCACTCACGCTGCATCAGCACACGGCATGTGAAACAGCCGGGAGCGTGCTCCACGCTCACTCACGCCGCATCAGCACACGGCGTGTGAAACAGCCGGGGGCGTGCTCCATGCTCACTCACGCCGCATCAGCACACGGCGTGTGAAACAGCTGGGAGCGTGCTCCACACTCACTCACGCCACATGAGCACACGGCGTGTGAAACAGCTGGGAGCGTGCTCCATACTCACTCACACCACATCAGCACACAGCGTGTGAAACAGCCGGGAGCGTGCTCCACGCTCACTCATGCCGCATCAGCACACGGCATGTGAAACAGCCGGGAGCGTGCTCCACGCTCACGCCGCACCAGCACACGGCGTGTGAAACAGCTGGGAGCGTGCTCCACACTCACTCACGCCGCATCAGCACACGGCGTGTGAAACGGCTGGGAGCGGGCTCCACACTCTCTCACGCCGCATCAGCACACGGCATGTGAAACAGCTGGGAGCATGCTCCACAGTCACTCTGGCCACATGAGCACACGGCGTGTGAAACAGCTGGGAGCGTGCTCCACAGTCACTCTGGCCACATGAGCACACGGCGTGTGAAACAGCTGGGAGCGTGCTCCATACTCACACCACATCAGCACACGGCGTGTGAAACAGCCGGGAGCGTGCTCCATGCTCACTCATGCCGCATCAGCACACGGCATGTGAAACAGCCGGGAGCGTGCTCCACGCTCACGCCGCACCAGCACACGGCGTGTGAAACAGCTGGGAGCGTGCTCCACACTCACTCACGCCGCATCAGCACACGGCGTGTGAAACGGCTGGGAGCGGGCTCCACACTCTCTCACGCCACATCAGCACACGGCATGTGAAACAGCTGGGAGCATGCTCCACGCTCACGCCACACCAGCACACGGCGTGTGAAACAGCTGGGAGCGTGCTCCTCGCTCACTCATGCCACATGAGCACACGGCGTGTGAAACGGCTGGGAGCATGCTCCACACTCACGCCACATCAGCACACGGCATGTGAAACAGCTGGGAGCGTGCTCCACGCTCACGCCGCACCAGCACATGGCGTGTGAAACAGCTGGGAGCGTGCTCCACGCTCACTCACGCCACATCAGCACACGGCGTGTGAAACAGCTGTGAGCCTGCTCCACACTCACGCCGCACCAGCACACGGTGTGTGAAACAGCCGGGAGCGTGCTCCACACTCACTCACGCCACATCAGCACACGGCGTGTGAAACAGCTGGGAGCGTGCTCCACACTCACTCACGCCACATCAGCACACGGCGTGTGAAACAGCTGGGGGCCTGCTCCACGCTCACGCCGCACCAGCACACGGCGTGTGAAACAGCTGGGAGCGTGCTCCACGCTCACTCATGCCGCATCAGCACACGGCATGTGAAACAGCCGGGAGCGTGCTCCACACTCACGCCACATGAGCACACGGCGTGTGAAACAGCCGGGAGCGTGCTCCACGCTCACGCCGCACCAGCACACGGCGTGTGAAACAGCTGGGAGCGTGCTCCTCGCTCACTCACGCCACATCAGCACACGGCGTGTGAAACAGCTGGGAGCGTGCTCCACACTCACGCCACATCAGCACACGGCGTGTGAAACAGCTGGGAGCCTGCTCCACGCTCACGCCGCACCAGCACACGGCGTGTGAAACAGCTGGGAGCGTGCTCCACACTCACTCACTCTGCACCAGCACACGGCGTGTGAAACAGCTGGGAGCCTGCTCCACGCTCACGCCGCACCAGCACACGGCGTGTGAAACAGCTGGGAGCCTGCTCCACGCTCACGCCGCACCAGCACACGGTGTGTGAAACAGCCGGGAGCGTGCTCCACAGTCACTCTGGCCGCATCAGCACACGGCGTGTGAAACAGCTGGGAACGTGCTCCACAGTCACTCACGCCGCATCAGCACACGGCGTGTGAAACAGCTGGGAGCCTGCTCCACACTCACTCACGCCGCATCAGCACACGGCGTGTGAAACAGCTGGGAGCGTGCTCCACGCTCACTCACGCCGTCAACCTGCTGGTGGGAAGCCCACAGCCGGCTCTGGCTGTCAGCTGCCACGTTGAATGTGACAAAGATGGGACAAAGGAATCTGGTGGAGGAAACGCAGGTGACCGAGGGCTCTTCTGCCTTTGTCCAGACTGGGGGTGGTGGAGCGCGAACAGATGGGGTGACCCGTTGTGTCTGTGGTCCAGTTCGTTGACTCCGCAGCTCTGGAGAGCTACACACCCCGTGTGCAGTGACTGACATTGCCCGGGACCCAGAGAGGAGCGCATGGCGTTTAGCTAACGCAGGTGACACTGTCACCACAGGAAGTGCGTGGGAGGGTGAGCCCCCCTCTCCAACATTCGCTGAAATCCTGACTTGCAGGACCTCAGAGTGTCACTTAATTAGGAAACAGGGTCTGTGCAGATGGGATGAAGGGAGGGGTCTGAGAGGAGTCACCCCTGGGTCAGGGGGGAGCCCTGCAGGCACCCAGTGACAGGGACCTTAGAAGAGACGGAGGAGGAGACACAGACACAGAGGAGAAGTCACGTGGGGACGGAGGCGGAGATAGGAGGGAGGTGGCCACCAGCCTGGGGATGCCTGGAGCCCCAGGAGCTGGAGGGAGAGGCAGGGGGACCCTCCCTGGAGCCCCCAGAGGGAGGGAGCACAGCCCGGGACCCCTGCATCTAAGACGTCTGGTCACAAAGACAGAGAGAGGGTAGGTTTATAAAGTTTTAAGTCTTTTGTTGCTTATGGCCATTTGTACGCTGACAACAGGACTTGAATACGGCTCCTTTTCTTTTATTTGAAACCAGGGAAAAAATGACAGCAGGAAGCAAACATCTCTCTCTCTCTCTCTCTTTCTACCCCAGAAATTACCATCCCCGCCCATCTGGCCCCCACAATGCTGGCTGTCCCGGGACCCTGCCCGTGTCCCCGATACAAATGCTGCCCTGAGTTCATCAGCACCACTGGTGCACGCTCACACACACATACACCCTTTCCTTTTCTTTTCTTTTCTTTTCTTTTCTATATTTTCTCCTCCTGCCAAGCAGGAGCGGATCGTGGACGAAACTGCGCGCTTTGGACAAAGGTTGACGGGTGCCGAATCAGACTCTTCCCCCAGAGGGGTCTGCGGCGTCTCCCTGACACGGTGACCGTCCTGGAAAACAGGGGGGCACTGCCTGCCAAAGCCGTTCGAGGGACACGCACGGAAACTGGCTTTCCCGGCGGCAAGAAGCAGAGAGGGCGGCGGCAAGAAGCAGAGAGGGGCGCCACCCCAAAAGATGGAAGTCGCGACCCGGACTCCTGGCCACCCACCCGCAAAAACGCAGGCACTCAGCGGAGGGTGTGACTGAAAATAAATAATTCACCACTCCGGCTTGGCCCTGGACATGGGGAAAACATTTTGCTCTCTCTCTCTCATTGACTTTCTTTCTTTTTTCTTTTTTTTTGTGTGTGTTTTTCTGAAGTTTGAAACGGGGAGGCAGTCAGACAGACTCCCGCATGCACCCGACCAGGATCCACCCGGCACGCCCACCAGGAGGTGATGCTCTGCCCATCCGGGGCGTTGCTCTGTTGCATCCAGAGCCATTCTAGGGCCTGAGGCAGAGGCCACAGAGCCATCCCCAGCGCCCGGGCCAACTTTGCTCCAATGGAGCCTCGGCTGCGGGAGGGGAAGAGAGAGATAGAGAGGAAGGGGGGGGAGGGGTGGAGAAGCAGATGGGCGCTTCTCCTGTGTGCCCTGGCCGGGAATCAAACCTGGGACTTCTGCACGCCAGGCCGACGTTCTACCACTGAGCCAACCGGCCAGGGCCCTCGTTGACTTTCAACGCCATTCTCTTCAAAACCAGAGGGGGATGACCATCGATTATTTAAGTCAGAAGCATGTTCACAGGCTTCTATCTGCCATCTCTCCATAGTGAAAAAAAAAAAAAAAAAACCCAACTCAGGCTGGTGACTGAGCCCCAAATTTATTTAGTTTTTTGGCACCTAAGTTTCCATGACAGCGCCTGAGTCACCCACGAATACTGGCTCACTCATCCATCCAGCTTTCCGATCCAGCTTACAAACACCAGTTGTGGAAGAAATTACAAAGCTGAACTTCGCTGAAGGCTTTGCAACCCTCCGGTGCTGCGTTGGGATAAGTGCCCAAGAAGATAACAAAAGAAGGAGAATCCGGGTATAGAAATGGTTTTGAAACCCCCAGATTTAAAAAAAAAAAATAGAGAGAGAGAGAGTTTACCTCGTATGTTATATTGGGGGTGTGATTGGATTCGTCAATAGGTGATTTGGGAATAAAGGGGTTATCCCCCACAAAGTGGGGTTGGTCTGCATAAAAATCTCTCCCTCGTTGCCTACATAAACATCAGCTGATGTTTTAATGTAGACACCATGGTGTTAGAACAAAGTATGAATTTTAAAAAAAAATTGCCAGTTTATTTTGTTCCTTAGAATACACATCAAGTGAAATCACACGGCGGCTGCCTTTCCCGGAAGTGTTTCCCCGAGGATAAAACCCGTCGGCTCCACCCATGCAGTTGCAAATGGTAAGATTCCATCCTTTTTTGTGGCTATACACTATTGCACTGCCTATCTGTACAGCACGTTTTGTATCCACTCATCCGGGCTGTACGTCTCAGACCAAATGCGAAATCATACTGAATGTCAACAGTAACTGAAAAAGCAGAATTACAAAAAAATAAAATAAAATGTCCAGTTAAATAGGGCTTAACTGTTTCACATAGAATTATATTCGAGCCCTGGCCGGTTGGCTCAGTGGTAGAGCGTCGGCCTGGCGTGCGGAAGTCCCGGGTTCGATTCCCGGCCAGGGCACACAGGAAAAGCGCCCATCTGCTTCTCCACCCCTCCCCCTCTCCTTCCTCTCTGTCTCTCTCTTCCCCTCCCGCAGCCAAGGCTCCATTGGAGCAAAGATGGACCGGGCGCTGGGGATGGCTCCTTGACCTCTGCCTCAGGCCTAGAGTGGCTCTGGTTGCAACAGAGCGACATCCCAGAGAGGCAGAGCATCGTCCCCTGGTGGGCAGAGCATCGCCCCCTGGTGGGCGTGCCCGGTGGATCCCGGTCGGGCGCATGCGGGGAGTCTGTCTGACTGTCTCTCCCCGTTTCCAGCTTCAGAAAAATACAGAAAAAAAAAAAGGAAAAAATATATTCGAAGAAGGGCACATTGTAAATTAGAATGTACATTTCCAATGCCTATTCCTCAATAAAGAAACAGATTTTTATGTAAAATAATAAGAATCAACATCAGAATGGTCATTGCTTTTTTTTTGTTTGTTTCTAAGCATGACAGAAAGACCACAAGCTGTTAACTAATTCCACTACATAAGAATACTCAACAGCCTGACCTGTGGTGGCGCAGTGGATAAAGTGTCAAACTGGAAACACTGAGGTTGCCGGTTCAAAACCCTGGGCTTGCCCGGTCAAGGCACATATGGGAGTTGATGCTTCCTGCTCCTCTCCCATTCTCTCCTTCTCTCCCCCCCCACCTCTTTAAAATGAATAAATAAAAATCTTAAGAGAAAACTGGAAAAAAAAATACTAAACACAGAATGCGGGCAAAACACTATTTCAGAAAGCAAAAGGCTCAGGATAAAGTGCAAAAGCGTATTTGCTTCCGACTTTATGGTCATATTGCACTATCTTTCATATGTAAAGAGTTCCTGCAGATCAATAACAACAGGACCCACAGCGCAGACACAGATGGGCAAAGGGCATATCCAGAGGGCTCCCCCAGGGAAACAACACAGATGGGTCTTCCACACACTGGTTCTCAATCTCGTTCATGATCGGAGAAACTCAGTGTGAGATAATTGATCCGATTCCGTTAGTCAACAAACAGATTGGCGATGATAAGAAAATGAGCAGGATTATGAAGAAACAGGGCTCTGTACCACTGGGGGTCCTAGATCTTGCAAAACCCCTATGGAGGACGATTGTGTGGTGTTCGTGAAAATTAACTATTCACCTGCCCTTTTGCCCACAACAATGACAATTTGGGGCATTTCTGGCACACACACACATTGAGCCCCAAACTTCCCTGATAACATATGTCATTGTAGCATTTTTTCAGTAGCAAAAAAACTTGACCACAGCTCAAGATGGTTGCTTCAGTATATCATGACTTGGGCTTGCTACAAATCCTTGACTATGTTCCTCTCTCCCGTTAGTGCTGAAATAAAAGTTTCATCCTAATTTCCAAACCCACTATTCCATGATTTTTTTTATGTAGGACTTCAAAATGATGCCACAAAGCTTTTTTTTAAATTTTTTTTTTTGCCCAAATATTTAGTGGAGGCAACAAACCACCTAATTCAAACGCAACTTCCCAAAAGATCTACTTTTAAATAAAGTCTTTTCACACAATGTGACATTAAAACAAGTGTAGAAAAATGTAGACATGCCTCTTTTATTAAAAAAAAACAAAGCACAGCTGATGTAGTTTTAACTGTCTTGATTTATTTGTGAGATGTAATTTCATACATTTTTTTAAAAAAAAAAAAACACCCGTTCTTACACTGCCGTATTCTTTTTTTCTTAATGAGACAAGTAGGTTGATAGTATTCCGTGGATAAAGCACATAAGACGTCAGTGTTACTCAGAGTCACAAAAATAATATGCATTTTTAATAACCATGTAGAAAGCAAGTCAGCGTGCAACATCTGACCTCAAAGGCAATCAATCGTCAGTGGTTGATGGGGGATGGGTATTCTACGCTATGTCTTTATGACCCAGGTGTTTTCCAATAGTGAGCGAGGGGACCCAGGTTTGTGGCTCCATTCACCCCTTGATGTGAGGGTGATCCCGTCACTCGATGAACAAGGGAAGGTAAGTGGGATGTATCTCTTATGTCCCGTAGAAGCCAGGACGTCATGGCCCCTCCTGTCCACAGTTGGACCACAGGGGCACCCGGTTGGTACAGACTGAGCCATGAATGGCTAAGAAAGAAAACCAGGGTCTTTATTATATTGTTATTTTACTCTATGTCATATACTCAAATATTATCATGGTGTCAGAGACAGAAAGTAACTAAAAGTCTTTAAAAAAAAATAAATCAGATGTCCATCTTGAGAATGACATTTTAAAAGCTCTTTAGACAAAGGAGAGAGGCAGATACCAGGGAAGCAATGATGAGAAGCTGTGATGTCCTCAGCAAAAGAAGGGGGTGTCTCAGGAGCCCCCCTCCACCCCAAAATCCACCGGCAGCTTTGACGCTTGCAAAGGCGGGGAGACCTGGATTTTACGGCGGCCGCTCTGTTCCAGCCCTTTCCCTGGATCCGGGAATGGGTAGGGGGGAGTCCACACAGCTGTAACAACACCACACTTCTCAACAGGAGGGGGGGTTTGCATAAAACAGGGCTGCAGTGACAGGCACCGGCTCAGTACTACTCTCCGTGACAAGATTAAGCCGTCCCGTGAAATTGACAGCACTTCTGACAGGTGTACGTTAGCGTGACTGTCCAAATGGGTGTCATGTGAAGACATCCTAATTCTCCAGGGGTGGGGCGCACACCCTCTCTCGCCTGTCGGGGCCCCTCCTCTCCACGCGATGAATTCACAGCTCCGAGCAAAGCGGTTTGCAAGCTTTGTTTTCTGTTGCCCTAAATGGGGTGATGCTTCCAACGGTGGAAGGCTCACCGTTCACTGCGAAGGGGACACGTGTCCCTTCCAGTTCGATCCAAACTGTGCAAAAGCAGAGAAAAGGGTTCTGTGCTGCAGAGCAGGCCTGCCCTTATGTTACACCCGGCTCTCACGGCAACGCAGTTAAAACGTTTTGTCAGGATGACACAAACAGTGAACCGACTGGTGACATTCACCCGCATGCAAGGAAGAAGGGGAGTATGTGAACTCAGGGGAGTATCTGACTGAGGGGAGTATCTAACTGCAGGGGGGAATATCTGAATTAGGGGCATATCTGACTGCAGGGGCATATCTGAATACAGGGGGAGTATCTGACTGCAGGGGAGTATCTGACTGCAGGGGAGTATCTGACTGCAGGGGAGTATCTGAATGTAGGGGGAGTATCTGAATGCAGAGGAATATTTGAACACAGAGGAATATCTGAATGCACAGGAGTATTCGACTGCAAAGGGAGTATCTGAGTGCAGAGGAGTATCTGAATGCAGGGGGAGTATCTGAATGCAGAAAAGTATCTGAATGCATGAGGGAGTATCTGAATGCATGAGGGACTATCTTAACACAGGGGAGGATCTAAATGCAGGAGAAGTATCTGAATGCAGGGGAGTATCTGAACGCAGGAGTATCATCTCAATGCAGGGGAGTATCTGAATGCAGGGGAGTATCTGACTGCAGGAGAGTATCTGAATGTAGGGGGAGTATCTGAATGCAGAGGAATATTTGAACTCAGAGGAATATCTGAATGCACAGGAGTATTTGACTGCAAAGGGAGTATCTGAGGCAGAGGAGTATCTGAATGCAGAAAAGTATCTGAATGCATGAGGGAGTATCTTAACACAGGAGAGTATCTAAATGCAGGAGAAGTATCTGAATGCAGGGGAGGATCTGAACGCAGGAGTATCATCTCAACGTAGGGGAGTATCTGAAGGCAGGGGAGGATCTGAATGCAAAAATATCATCTCAACGCAGGGGAGTATCTGACTGCAGGGGAGTATCTGACTGCAAGAGAGTATCTGAATGTAGGAGGAGTATCTGAATGCAGAGGAATATTTGAACACAGGAATATCTGAATGCACAGGAGCATTTGACTGCAAAGGGAGTATCTGAGTGCAGAGGAGTATCTGAATGCAGAAAAGTATCTGAATGCATGAGGGAGTATCTTAACACAGGAGAGTATCTAAATGCAGGACAAGTATCTGAATGCAGGGGAGGATCTGAATGCAGGAGGAGTATCTGAATGCGGGGAAGTGTCCCAGATGTGACAACACAAGTGAAAGAAACAGAGCAAAGGGCGGGGGGGAATTCAGGACTACGAGCCAGCACTCAGGCTGACCGTGTGTCTTACGGCCCCAGCAAAGCGACCCTGGGATCCACCCGACGCGTCTCCAGGGACCTTCCTGCAGAAGCCACCCCATAGCAACATAACTTCAGTTAAAAAAAAAAAAAAGTGTGTGATTTCTAATTTTTTTTTTATTCGTCTGGTGTAAAAATAGCCTTAGAAATGAAAAAGCCCCCTTGGAGGACACAGCCTGAAGGCTCCCCCGTCCCTCGGTGACACCCCCACCCCCACCCCGGGGCTCGGGAAAGCTTCAGACGTGTCCAATTGGTATGGAGTCTGGTCAGCGGCTCAAGGTCCCTAACCCTTATGAGCAATGGAGACTTTGCAAGGGACACGGTTTTGCATCGCAGAGGAACCCCGCCCCCTCCCCGCCTCCTCCTCCTCCTCCGAGGGGCTTGAAGACAGTCAGGGGCCATCAATTTTCCTGCGGGTGTAAAACCCACTGTCAGTCGACATCATCCACTCAGGGACCGGGACAGCCAACCGCGTGTCGGAGTCGAAAGGCAAGGGCATGACCGGGCTGGTCCCGGTGGTGGGTCCGGTTCCCCGACGGGCCGGTCTGGGTGGGGCTGGCGTGCGTGGGTGGGGAGGCTCCCACCGGTCCAGCCGGGATGGGCAGGTCCAGGCTTGGCGGGCCCCGCCCACCCACAGCCACAGTTCTGTCAGCAAGTGTTGCAAAAACCCTGCCGGGCACGTTGGGCTGCTTCTGCCGGCCGCCCCTACTTCTCGATAAGAGTCTGTTGAACTGCCAGGGACAAAACAGGACAAGACAAGACAACTGCCATCAGCGAGTGTCCCCAGACACGGCCCCCTCCCCCCCCACACACACACAAGCAGGTGAGTATCTCCATCTGGGAACCCTCAGAGGCGCTGACTCTATCTCCTACAAGATAAATTGGCTCGAAACTCCTCGCCGACAGAGCGAGCCAGAACTAGAGATCTCATCGGCTTTAGGGGAATAAAAAAAAAACAAAAACAACCAATCAATAAACTGTGTCGTGTGATCCAATCATCGCCGGAAGAAAAAAAAAAAAAAGCAACTTCAAGACAAGCAGGAGAAATGTGAGAGAAGGTATATTTCTACCAGCGTCACCAGAGACAGGAAAAAAAGAAAAAGAAAGAATCCTTTATAATTGACCCAATTTCAGAATAAATAACCGTCCAATAGCCCTGGCCGGTTGGCTCAGTGGTAAAGCATCGGCCTGGCGTGCAGAAGTCCCAGGTTCGATTCCCGGCCAGGGCACACAGGAGAAGCGCCCATCTGCTTCTCCACCCCTCCCCCTCTCCTTCCTCTCTGCCTCTCTCTTCCCCTCCCGCAGCCTAGGCTCCATTGGACCAAAGATGCCCCGGGCGCTGGGGATGGCTCCTTGGCCTCTGCCCCAGGCGCTAGAGTGGCTCTGGTCGCGACAGAGCGACCCCCCGGAGGGGCAGAGCATCAACCCCTGGTGGGCAGAGCTTCGCCCCTGGTGGGCGTGCCCGGTGGATCCTGGTCGGGCGCATGCGAGAGTCTGTCTGACTGTCTCTCCCCATTTCTAGCTTCAGAAAAATACAAAAAAACAAACAAAAAATAATCGTCCAATAGAGGTCACCCGTGTTTAATATTTTACAATAATTCGTGGCTATTCTGTTCTGATCGCTTTGTTTACCTTCGAGACCTCTGTTTTGCGTTTTTGGCGCTTAAAGACAATTATCCCCTTCTTACACATTTTGCCCCGTTTAGAATAGCCGTGCAGTAGATAAAACTCACAAAAAGTCTCTCGTGCTACGGTTTCAAAATACTTTAAAACGTCGTGACAATTTCCATGGAACAGGCATCATAAACACATGGTCATACTTTGTTTATCCTGTGCCGTGTTCAGAGGGGGTCCAAATCGGAAAACCACGTGTCTTTGCCCCCCCCCCCCGCCCCCGCCCCCCGGGAGAAGTTTCCATCATGTAAACAATTTCCTCCTGACCCCAACTCTGCCCCCTCCCCGGGGAAAAGGGGAGAGGATTGGGTCAGTGCGTCCACCGGAGCAGGACAGGACGCTGCGTCTCAGAAGATGTGCTTTGACCTGACCGTTGGGTGCTGGCCCCCAGCGCCGCTTGGAAAACAAGCGGGCGTCATCGGTATTTTAAAGAGAATTTTCCACCTAAATCGGAGTCTCACCGGAAGCCTCGAGCCCAGGACGGTTTAAACATCATCTCCCAAAGGAGACGTTTTAAAAGACTCAACCCAACCGCACTCCCAGTATCCAGGTGGGGCAGGACGGAGCCACCAGCGGCCGCCCGCTCAGCGGAGCCACCTTCTTACCTGGGGGTTCGGCGTTCGTGTTCCGGTGGTTCTCCATGTTGATTTCTGCTTGGTCCGCTGTAAGCAAGACAGAGAGGAAATATTCTCAGGGTGATCCGCGCCCATGTCCCTGCCTCCCCACCCAGCCCAGCCCGGGAATCAGAGCTCAGAGGGGCACACCTTCTGCTCGCCTGTACGCTCGCTCCTGACTTTCCTCCCTCAGCCTACTTTCTTCCATTTATTTCCAACATTCCACAGACACGCTTCAACACGCACACGGGTCCCCCAGTGTCCCCCAAGGTGTGCGGCATGAGCCGATAAGACCCCCAGCGCGTGCATGGGAGACTCACACTCGGGGGCCGCGTCCGCACGGGAAGACACAACGGAGTCACTTCCGAAAAGGGGACCTGGACCTGGACTAAAGCATCGGGTCCCCCCGACAATCCATTCCCGGGACATAAAACCTTCACCTCCCTGAAAGGGCGTCCGACGTCTGCGGTCAGGATGCCTCCGCCCACAGACGCGCCACGCAACTTGTCACCCTGGTCTGGAGAGGGCAAACGCTGTGACAGCGACTCCCCGCCCCCAATCACACCAGGAGACCGCCCCCCGCCCCCACCCTGCAGCAGACGAGACGTCTCAGATGAACGCAAGAACAGAGGGGACGCTTAGAAGAGCGACCACGAATGAACATTCATCCTGTCACGTCCTCGCCTGGAGGGGCAGGACGTGGGCATCAGCCACGCCAGGCACAGTGCAGAGCCAACCGGCCGGCCGTGGCCGGGAATCCGAAATTGTTCTTTTCGGGGGAAAAAAAAGAAAAAAAAATTTCTTTGATTGACTTTATTGGGGTGACATTTGGTTAATACAACGATCTCGGTTTCAGGTGCAGCGTTCCATGAATACATCATCTGTCACCGTTGCGTGCGTTTGCGACCCAAACTCACGTCTCCCTCTGTCACCGTTATCCGACCTTTAATGTGTCCTTCCTCCTTCACCCCCTGTCGCCCCTAGAGACCCCACACTGTCCTCTGTGCCCATGAGGGTCTGTTTGTTTGGTTTTTTTTTTTGCTTAATCTCATCTCCTTTGTTCCTCCAAACTCCCTCCCCTCTGAGAGCGGTCAGCCGGCTCCCTGTATCCACGAATCTGTCCTATCTGATTTCTCAGTTTACTTTGCTCATTAGGCTCCACACAGAAGTGAGAGCATATGAGATTTGTCTTTCTCTGTGTGCCTGATGTCACCGGGCATAATCATCTCCAGGTCCGCCCACGCTGTCACAGAAGGCGAGATTCCCTCCTTTTTTTTTTTTTTTTTTTTTTTGTATTTTTCTGAAGCTGGAAACGGGGAGAGACGGTCAGACAGACTCCCGCATGCGCCCGACTGGGATCCACCCGGCACGCCCACCAGGGGCGACGCTCTGCCCACCAGGGGGCGATGCTCTGCCCCTCCGGGGTGTCGCTCTGCCGAGACCAGAGCCATTCTAGCGCCTGAGGCAGAGGCCATAGAGCCATCCCCAGCGCCCGGGCCATCTTTGCTCCAATGGAGCCTGGCCTGCGGGAGGGGAAGAGAGAGACAGAGAGGAAGGAGAGGGGGAAGGATGGAGAAGCAAATGGGTGCTTCTCCTGTGTGCCCTGGCTGGAAATCGAACCCGGGTCCCCCGCACGCCAGGCCGACGCTCTACCGCTGAGCCAACCGGCCAGGGCCAGATTCCCTCCTTTTTCATGGCTGTGTAGTATTCCATGATGCAAATAGACCACAGCTTTACTTTCTACCCGCTCCTGCACCGATGGGCTGTCACTGCAGAGGACAGACAGACAATTTCTCTCTACGGAAAGATGGCAGCCACCGCCTCCGCAGGGCGAAGATGATCTAACAGGGCATTCAGAGGCTCCGTCAAATCCGGACACGGTGAAGGTTAGGAGAAGCAGAAACAGAAATCGAAAAGCCCGTGTGAACGAATGCAGCATAGCAAGACGAAAATCCACTCAGGGGCAAAAGTTTGTTCCAAGACTGGAAAGACGCCCCCCAGGGCGATGTGCTCTGAAGAGACGTTTTTGGGGGACAGCCAGGGAGTCAGGAGACTGTCATGTGACCCGGCTGCCGGCGTTCGCAAGCACGCTTCTGAAGGCTCCGGTGTCCAGGTGAGCCAGGCGGGTGCTTCCCGAGAGGGTCTCCACTTCCCGGGGAGCAAGGTTGAACCCCTCCGTCCCCAGACATAGCACGAAGGTGACACTGTGCGGGCTGGGGTTACCATGCGTCCCTGTCACCTGGGCTGTTCTCCGAGAAACCCCCAGACTCCGCCCTGTCGGGGCGGCATTTAGCTGAGGACGTTCTGAGAGGCAGGCAGCGGACGCGAGCCTGGCGCTGGGAGGTTTTCTCTCCCGGAGACCCTTGTGAACCCCAGATAGACCAAGCTGCTGTCCCCAACATCCTGAGCCCCAAAGGAAAGAGCAGGGTTCCCAGAAAGACACGATCCAGACCCCTTGCTTCAGCCCTCAAAGCTAAAAAGGACAAACACACATTTGTAAATTAGTTCAAGCCATTCTTCTGCCTTTTTGGGGGTGGGGTGGGGGTGGAGGGAAGGGAGGTCTCAGGGACCACAGACAGCTGTTAGAACAGGGGTCGGGAACCTTTTTGGCTGAGAGAGCCATGAACGCCACAGATTTTAAAATGTCATTCCATGAGAGCCATACAACGACCCGTGGACGTGACACATTAACCAATAAAAATCTGGTGTTGTCCCGGAGGACAGCTGGGATTGGCTCCAGCCACCCGCCACCATGAACATGAGCGGTAGGAAATGAATGGATTGTAATCCAGGAGAATGTTTTCTATTTTTCACGTTATTATTATTTTTTTATTAAAGATCTGTCTGCGAGTCAGATGCAGCCATCCAAAGAGCCACATCTGGCTTGTGAGCCAGAGGTTCCCGACCCCTGTGTTAGAGGGACACCGGCGAGTGTGGATTTAGAGGGTCTCTCCACTCGAGGGAGCAAGTATGTATATTGCACATGACTTCCTGGAATGACATGGACAGCGATGAACCCCCCACACACACCCTGCTCTGACCAGGGCACGGGCTCCCTTTGATCAGAACTGAGAAACCAAGAGACACATTTTGCCAAAGAACTGACGGCTGTCCAGCTGACCACCATCAAAGGCTAGGAAGGTGGCCGGTGGAGGTGACCGTGCCCCCGTGGAGGCCTTCAGGGTCCTCCCCACCCCCCACGAGTCCCCATCATAACACAAAGACCATCAACGCAGCCCTGAGTCACCGCCCCACCCTCTATGGCATGCAGAACCGCAGCACGGGCTCGAAGAGAGGAAGGTCATTTTGACGCCGGAGAGGAAGACAGCAAAGTGAGGAGAGGGAAGAAAAACCCAGCGAGCCACCCACTGAGGCACCGAGTCTCTGGGGCCAACAAGAGTCCACCTTCCAATTCTGAAACCATGAGAATGTTAGGCTATTCCTAAACACGTGGGTCCCCTCACCCCTGCTCTGTCACCCTGCCCCGGGATAGAAAAGTTCACTTATTTGGAAGAATGACAGAGAGAGAGGGAGAGAGAGAGAGGGAGAGAGAAGAAGAAGAAGAAGAAGAAGAAGAAGAAGAAGAAGAAGAAGAAGAAGAGGAGGAGGAGGAGGATAAGGAGAGGAAGAGGAAGAAGAAGAAGAGGAAGAGGAAGAAGAAGAAGGAGGAACAGGAGGAGGAGGAGGAGGAGGAGGAAGAGAAGGAAGAAGAAGAAGAAGAAAGAAGAAGGAGGAACAGGAGGAGGAGGAAGAGGACAAGGAGAAAGAAGAAGAAGAAGGAGGAGGAGGAAGAAGATGAAGAAAGAAGAAGAAGAAGGAGGAGGAAGAAGGAGAAGAAGAAGAGGAGGAGGAGGAGGAAGAGGAAGAGGAAGAAGAAGAAGAAGAAAAGGAAGAAGAAGAAGAAAGAAGAAGGAGGAGGAGGAGGAGGAGGGGGAGAAGGAGAGGAAGAGGAAGAGGAAAAAGAAGAAGAAAGAAGAAGAAGAAGGAGGAGGAGAAAAAGGAGGAGGAGAAGGAGGAGGAGGAGGAGGAAGAGGGGGAGACTTTGGAACAGCGTTATGGGAAACGGAGTCGTCATCAGTGCACCACAAACATGGAAAGGTCATCAAATCGAAGGGTCCAAACGGTAGGTGACACCCCTACGTCGGGAACAGGCAAGGAAGGAGGTGGCCACCCCCCAGCCTCGCCCCAAATCCACTCCCGAAGGTGACCGTGACGTGGACACGCTCGACTCCCACATGGGCGCCCCCCACCCTGCTTCCTTCCGTCGGGTATGAGTCTGGGAGGAAATATCGACATCCGTCCTCAGTTTCGGAAGGTGCCGGTGGTGCCTGAAGGGAAGACGCCTCCATGGGTCCGAGAGGGAGAGGGGGGCAGAGAAGTTACGTCTTCAGCGGGACGGTTCACGGAGGCGAGGGGGGTAAGGAGAAGGGTCGGGTGCGTCTTAGGAGACAGAGACACGGGTCACACAGGATCCGGAAGCCCGCACGGGGTGGCCTGCTCTTCCTTGCGTCTTCCGTTAATCTGGAAGGGGAGATCGGGAGAGAGGGAAGGCAGAAGTAAACCGCTGGTGGGTCTGCTCCGGGTGTGAGCCCGCAGGTCTGGCGTGTGAGCCGGTGCCCCCCCGGTGGCAGCCGTGAGCGGTTAGGGAGGCGTGGGAGCTGTTAGAGAAACGGGGGCTCGGCTCAGGACAGTGGGGGACGCTTAAATGCCAAGTGCAGTAGGAAGTTAGAATCGGAGTGGAAAGCAAGGTGAAGGAGGAAGGGAGAATAAATGGATGGTATAAATGAAAAGATGGATGGATGGATGGTGGGTGGGTGGGTGGGTGGGTGGACAGAAGGATGGATAAAAGGAAGGAAGGAGGGGAGGAAGAAAGAAAGGGTGGGTGGATGGATGATGGACGGATAATGGATGCATGGATGGATGGGTTGATGGATGATGAATGGATGGAAAGATGGATGGATAGATGGATGAATGAATGGAAGGATGGCTGGATGAATGGATGGATGGTTGGATGGATGGATGGATGGTTGGATGGATGGATGGGTGAGTGGATGGATGATGGATGGGTAGATGGAAGGATGAATGGGTAGATGGATGAGTGGGTGGATGGATGAATGGATAGATAAATGGGTGGATGGGTGAATGGATGGATGGAGGGATGGATGGATGAATGGAAGGATGGATGGATGGTTGGATGGAGGGGTGGGTGGATGGATGATGAATGGATGGATGGATGGATGAGTAGATGAATGGGTGATGGATGGATGAATGGATAGATGGGTAGATGGGTGAATGGATGGATGGATGGATGGGTGGATAGATGGATGATGGATAGATGGGTGGATGAATGAATGGATAGATGGATGTATGGGTGGATGGATGGATGGATGGGTGGGTGGATGGATGATGGATGGTTGGATGGTTGGATGGATGGATGGAAGGGTGAATGGGTAGATGGATAGGTGGATGGGTGGATGGAAGGATAGATGGATGGATAGATTGATGGATGGTTGGATCATGAATGGTGGGTGGATGGCTGGATGAATGGAAGGCTGGATGGATGGGTGGATGGATGGATGTACAGACAGATGGAAGGAAGAAAGGAAAGAGGGAGGAAGGGTGCACACATCAGTAGCCCATTTAACCAACACCTCAGAAAAGTCCTCCCAGGCCGACACTGGGCAAAGCTAGAGGGTGTGCCCCAGCAACCACACTAAGTTAGCACACGGACGGCAGCCACGCTTGTGACAACAGCCAAAAGCTGGGCTCAGCCCATGCCCATCAGTGGTTACGTGAAGCCGTCACCTGAAGGCAGCACACCAAGACACAGAGCCACACGGCCACCCTGAGCCCACATCTGAAACAGTCTCAACAGCCCACCGTGAAAACTAGACTGAACTTTCTGCACCCCAGTCCGACGCTCTATCCACTGCGCCACCGCCTGGTCAGAGGACCGAACTTTCAGCACTACGAAATTCAAATCTTTAGGAACCAAAACCATGCCCATTGGATGTCCCTGGCTGTGGATTTTTTTTCAGACGTTAGCTCAAAGCACAATACCGAAAGGCTCTTACACCGACTTCTATGTTGACCCATAGTGTCTGACCCAGATGGAGAAAACACCCCAGTATCTATCTGTCCAGGTCCTCAAGACGACTCCTGATGCACATTCAACAGGCACCCCACAAAGCAGCATCATGGCAAGGTTCTGGGAAATCGTGCCGTCTACCAACAGTCACCCCGTAGAATAACGGTTTCCCCCAAACCCCGGTTTCTTAAATCGGGGCACACGACGGTGATGTCCTTCTTAGGAAATGTACAAGGGTGTGATTACGCAGGGGCCCGCACCTCTGACGATGTGACCATCCCAGAAATAAAGCCCGGCACACAGTCCAGCACTGTCCCCGGAATCCGGCAGCAAGGTCGCATGCCCAATGCCCAGATCTGGCGTCTTCATTCCGGGTCTGTCCGTAAGAACGTGTCGCCAACAATAAACACTAAGCACAGTTCTAAGACCCCTGATGTCTACCCAGGCAGTCCAGGACGAGATCTCATCGTCTGCGTGATGGGGTTTTCATGAGAAGAGCAGCCAATTGCCTTTGTGATCATCCCGGGCACAGCAAAAGGAGTTGTCACTGATGTTGGAAGCAGCAAGCTCTCTCCTTGTGCTGCGGAATGATTTTGGTTCTCTGCCTCCTACAGGACCTGGAGCTTGAGGTCACAGGCCCCACGGGAATGATGAAGGAAGTCAACCTGGCACATCACCCAGGGAAATGTCCTCACGTTAGCCTAACGCGACGAGAAGAACTGTCGGACGTTTTCTAGGGAAACACACTTCGCTCCCTGCTTGGGAAGAGACGTTGACACCTAAACTGGATGGATGAATGGAAGGATGGATGGATGGATGGGTGGATGGATGGATGGATGATGGATGGGTGGGTGGATGGATGGATGGATGGATGATGGATGGGTGGATGGATGGATGCATGGATGGATGCGTGGATGGATGATGGATAGGTGGATGGATAGATGCATGGATGGATGTGTGGATGGATGATGGATGGATGGATGCGTGGATGGATGCGTGGATGGATGATGGATGGTTGGATGGGTGGATGGATGATGGATGGATGGATGGATGATGGATGGATGGATGGATGGATGGATGATGGATGGGTGGATGGATGGGTGGGTGGATGGATGGATGGATGGGTGGGTGGGTGGATGGATGGATGGATGGGTGGGTGGGTGGATGGATGGATGGATGATGGATGGGTGGGTGGATGGATGGATGGATGAGTGGGTGGATGGATGGATGGATGGATGATGGATGGATGGGTGGATGGGTGGGTGGATGGATGGATGGATGATGGATGGGTGGGTGGATGGATGGATGGATGGGTGGATGGATGATGGATGGATGATGGGTGGGTGGGTGGATGGATGATGGATGGATGATGGATGGACGGGTGGATGGATGATGGATGGATAGGTGGATGGATGGATGGAAGGATGGATGGGTGGGTGGATGGATGGATGGGTGGGTGGGTGGATGGATGATGGATGGATGATGGATGGACGGGTGGATGGATGATGGATGGATAGGTGGATGGATGGATGGAAGGATGGATGGGTGGGTGGATGGAAGGATGGATGGGTGGGTGGATGGATGGATGGATGGGTGGGTGGGTGGATGGATGGATGGATGGGTGGGTGGATGGATGGATGGATGATGGATGGGTGGGTGGATGGATGGATGGATGGGTGGATGGATGATGGATGGATGATGGATGGGTGGGTGGATGGATGATGGATGGATGATGGATGGGTGGGTGGATGGATGGATGGATGGATGATGGATGGGTGGGTGGATGGATGGATGGATGGGTGGATGGATGATGGATGGATGATGGATGGACGGGTGGATGGATGATGGATGGATAGGTGGATGGATGGATGGAAGGATGGATGGGTGGGTGGATGGATGGATGGATGGATGGATGGGTGGGTGGATGGATGGATGGATGGGTGGGTGGGTGGATGGATGGATGGATGGGTGGGTGGATGGATGGATGGATGATGGATGGGTGGGTGGATGGATGGATGGATGAGTGGGTGGATGGATGGATGGATGGATGATGGATGGATGGGTGGATGGGTGGGTGGATGGATGGATGGATGATGGATGGGTGGGTGGATGGATGGATGGATGGGTGGATGGATGATGGATGGATGATGGATGGGTGGGTGGATGGATGATGGATGGATGATGGATGGGTGGGTGGATGGATGGATGGATGGATGATGGATGGGTGGGTGGATGGATGGATGGATGGATGATGGATGGATGATGGATGGACGGGTGGATGGATGATGGATGGATAGGTGGATGGATGGATGGAAGGATGGATGGGTGGGTGGATGGATGATGGATGGATGATGGATGGACGGGTGGATGGATGGATGGATGGATGGACGCCTAAACTTCTCTGAGCTGATCCTTCAGAAAGGATGCTTCTCGTTTTGAAAAATTTCCCAGCTCCACTTTTTTCTGCCTGAGGAGCTGTCTGTTTACAAGTCTGCTCCCCACAACCCCCCCCCTAAAATGATACAATGCTTCAACCAAAGCCCAAGACTCAAGGATGGGCCGGGTGGCACAGCAAACAGGCGGCTTTACCCGTTTCTGAGTCCGCTTCCAAATATTGGATGACGGAAAGTCTATTTGGACTTTTGGGTGCTTCCCAGACCCCTGTGCCTTGGGTACAAACAAACCCCTCAGCACCACGGCATCCCACAGGTCCGCTCGTGGGAGTGCTTTGCAACTGCGGGACCTGGCTGGGTTTCCCCTAATGATTTGGGAAGACCTTCTCATGCCTCTTTCCCTCACAGACACATCTATTAGAGAAACAACGGTTCCCGTCCCCTGAACCCCATCTGGTTCCACCTCTCTGCTCTTTCTAGGAGAAGAAGCAAGAGAAACAGGTGTTTTCTTTCGTCTCCTTTCTGCCCATCACCCTCGGTTATAATCGTTGGGTTTTCTCAGACATTTCCTGGACTTGGATTTCTGTCCGTCTCGGCGCTGAGAGATTCTCGCCCATTGGTCAACCAAGCACTGGTGGCCCAGAGAGAAACCAGCCAGTCCTATGTCAGAAATGCCACACAGTCCGGCCCCTCCCGTGCCAGAAGAAGGGATATGAAACCACTAGCTCAGGCCTGACCAGGCTGTGGCGCAGTGGATAGAGGGTCGACCTGGGACGCAGAGGACCCAGATTCGAAACCCCACAGTCGCCGGCTTGAGCACGAGGTCGCTTTCTTGAGTGTGAGATCACGGACATGACCCCATAGCCACTGGCTTGAATCCAAAGGTTGCCGGCTTGAGCCCAAGGTCACTGGCTTGAGCACGGGGTCACTGGCTTGAGTGTGAGATCATAGACATGACCCCATGGTTGCTGGCTTGAGCCCAAAGGTCGCTGGCTTGATTGAGTCCAAGGTTGCTGGCTTGAAGCCCAAGGTTGCTGGCTTGAGCAAGGGGTCACTCGGTCTGCTGTCGCCCCCCAGTCAAGGCACATATGAGAAATTAACCAATGAACAACTAAGGTGTTGCAACGAAAAACTAATGATTGATGCTTCTCATCTCTCTCCCTTCCTCTCTCTGTCTCTGTCTCTCTCTCTCTCTCTAAAACAAAAAAACAAAAACCAGTAGCTCACTTTAACTCTCTCAACCCAAACCCTGTGTCTGAAGTTCAATTTCAGGCTATAAGTAGCATTTGTGAACCCAACCTGTGGAATGATGGAGAAGAAGAAACTCCGTCCCTACAGCCCAACCTGGCCTGTGTCTGCACCCGAACTCAGATCTGTTGGGGACGTCCCCCCAGGAAGGCAGATGCAGTCAACAGCCACTCCCGAATATGGAAGGAGGTCACAGCAGGAGCAGGGACATTCAGACACCCCCAAGGCTGCTCCGTGGAGGAAGGGTGTCTCGTCCAGGGGGGCCACCCTCCTGCCAACCACCTCCCTGACCCCCCCACCCACCCATTGTGAGTCCATAGACCCGAAGTCAGAACCTACAGGGGCAGGTCCAGGAGCTGTGCTCCAGGTAGAGCTTCCTGACTTCGGGACAAATCCCAAATCATACAGAGACTTGAGCTCACGAGGTCCGAAAACGCCTGGTGATGGGATTCGGATCCCTGAGCGGGTCCATGTGGATTTCTTCCCACTCTCCCCCCTCCCTTACACGGGTGGGTGTCCTGTCCGAGAGCCTTCCCCGGTGTTCTCGCAGAAGAAGAACCCGCTTCCCCGGGGCTCTACGTGAACCCCACTGGGCAAAGACACAGCACGGGGACACAGCTTGGGTCCCCCCAAGAGTCCCGGGGACGGCGGGGGCTTTAGACACAGACGAGCGGATCCCGAGAGGTCCCGTGTCTTCCGTACGCCCGCTCTGCGCCGGGCAAGTGCTCCAGCCTCTCACGCACACTCGTAAGGATCCATCCCCCCACCCTGGCAACGCTTCGGCGGACGAACTGTCACCCCCCCCAACACTTTACAGACCTGCCCCAGCATTCTAACGACGTCGCCAACAATCCGCCCCCAACCTACATGAGCTTGGTGCTCCCTGAATTCTGTTTCTCTGACTAGATTCCCCCCCCCTTTTTTTTTTTAAAGACACAAAGCGCCGTGTGGGTTAGCAAGGCACGAGAAGAAGGGAGCCAGCCGGCCACAGCCTACTGTTTTCTTTGAAGCACAGCTTCTTCTTCTGGTAGGCGATGAAGCTGGAGATGGCTCCGACCACGGCCATCACCACGGCGCCCACGATGCCCGGCACCACGCCGGGGGAGTCGGCTGCGGGAGGCAGAGACGGTGGCGTGAATCGGGAGCGGTCACGGAGGGTCCACAGGGCAGGGTGGTGGTGGAGGGGGAGGGTGGTGGCTCTTCCCCGGGGAGGGGAGGGTCCCAAGAGGACCACAGAGGGGACTTCACGCCCAGCTCTCACACACAAACTCCACGCTTCCAGCTGCATACAGAGGGCTGTTTCCAGGGGGTCCCCCCCCTCCTGCCGGGCCCCAGAATGTCACGCTTGGTTTGATCGCCCGCCCTGGGTCCAGTCCCATCGGTCTGTCCCCAGCGGGACAGCCTCCCTCCGCTTGTCCCCATCCAGTGACGGGCACAGGGTGCCACGAGCTCCCCAAGGAAGCCCTCGGGCGAGGGGATACATTCCGGGGTCACGGGGGATGGGACAGGGATGCCCCCACCCGTTCAGGGACCATCAAGCACGGGCCACCCGGGACTTCACACGCTTTCTAGAACCGCGAAAGCGAGGCGTCGCAAAGCAGGGGCACGGACCTTGTCCTTCACCATCGTGTCTCGGGCTTCCACCGCCTTCGCCTTCGCCGCCGTGACCCCCTGCTGCAAGAGACAGCAACAAACACGTTGACCGATGACGCAAACCCGGGTCCTGGGACCCCGAGTGGCAAAGGAACCGCAAGCGACGAGGACGGCGAGGAGGAGGAAGCCGCTGTCCGTGTCGGGCAGGACGAACAGGGCTCTGCCCATGGTTCCGTCCATCCTGCGTGCTTCTACCGCAGACCTAACTCAAAGTGAGTCTGGCGCGGTGGGCTCCGTGGGAGGGAACCACCGCCCAGTGGATCCCGAAGGCGGCTCAGGAATTCTGTCCCCTGATTCTGGGCTCGGGGACAATCCGGGCCAGGGTCATGCAGGGGGAGAGAGGGAACCCACAGCCTCTTTCTGGCGGCTCCCAGGATAATACAGAAAACACAGGAAACCAAACTTCCTGTAGGTGGAGCAAACGGCTACATTCTCACAATGGCAACAACGTTATATCGTTTTTAACCAGTGGCTCCATTATCTTCAAGACTGTTTTGGAGGCTACTCTGACCTATATGGTCTCACAGACAGAGGCAGAAACATCGTTGCTAATCTATTGTTTTTAACCTGTGGCTCGATTGTCTTCAAGACTGTTTTGGAGGCTACTGAGCTACACGGCCTCACAGACAGAGGCGGAAACATCTTTGCTAATCTACTGTTTTTAAGCCGAGGCTCGATTATCTTCAAGATGTTTTGGAGGCTACTCTGAGCTACACTGGCCTCACAGACAGAGGCGGAAACATCGTTGCTAATCTACTGTTTTTAACCCATGGCTCGATTATCTTCAAGACTGTTTTGGAGGCTACTCTGAGCTATACAGCCTCACAGACAGAGGTGGAAACATCGTTGCTAATCTACTGTTTTTAACCCCCCCCGGGGAAGGGAGGGGATGGGAAACAGGTTGCGGGTGTGAGTCCTAAGAGGACCACAGAGGGGACTTCATGCCCAGCTCTCACACACAAACTCCACGCTTCCAGCTGGATACAAAGGGCTGTTCCCAGAGGGTCCCCCCCTGCCCGGCCCCAGAATGTCATGCTTGATTTGTTCGCCTGCCCTGGGTCCAGTCCCATTGGCTCAATTATCTTCAAGATGTTTGGGAAGCTATTCTGAGCTATAGGGCCTCACAGACAGAGGCGGAAACATCCTTGCTAATCGTCCCCATGGGCCAGTGGGGTCGTCTTTTTGGACAGGTCCACTCAGTGTGTTTCCTGGGGACACGGTGCCAACGTGTCACTCGTGACGTGAAGCAACGCACGAGCAGCACTAGATAATTGTGGAAGACGCAGACGAGTGGGTCGATCAGGAGGCGTGTGGACAGCCCCCACCGAGCTCCGCCCCAGTGGACAAGGACAACAAGGTCCCCAAACCATCAGCAGGGCAGGTAGGCACCAGCTTTATAAGGAAGGACATGTCCACACCCTTTGATGCATCGTTCAATGGCAGAGCTGAGAACAAAAGGGCTCCGGAGCGAGGACTCCAGACGCCCGCCGTGACCCCACAGGACCAGCCAGCCATGGGCGGATCAAAGGGACAGAGAGACAGGAGACAGGACAGGGAGTCATCACCATACCTCCGCCGGACGTCCCGTGGGCCAGGTCGTCGTCGGAAAATCCACCTAGGGGAGAAGAACAGCGTTGCCCGTCAGTCACGTTGGGTCGGCGAGGGCCGGGCGGGAGGGAGGGGGGGTCTTACAAACTCCCGCACGGGTAGAAACAGTATCAGAGCCCAAAGCTGACCCGCCACCAAAGGAACAGACAGGGTGACACCGACGTCCAAGATGTCCCCAAGGGCTCGAGCAGGTGCGGGGTCATTTGACCGACGGCTGTCAGTTTCCTCGAGACCCCGAGGTCGCCAGCTTGAGTGCGGGCTCATCTGGTTTGAGCAAAGCTCACCAACTTGGACCCAAGGTCGCTGGCTCGAGCAAGGGGGCACTCAGTCTGCTGTAGCCTCACAGTCAAGGCACATATGAGAAAGCAATCAATGAACAACTAAGGTGTTGCAACGAAAAACTGATGATTGGTGCTTCTCATCTCTCTCCGTTCCTGTCTGTCTGTCTCTGCTGTCCCTCTCTCTGACTCTCTCTCTGTCTCTGTAACAAAACAAACAAACAAACCTTAAGCTTCCGTAGGCGTCTCACGAGATGACGCACATCCAACTTAACCCATCAGCTTCATAAAACCCGCGGGGGCTAACAAAGAATTTACTCCGTGAACACGCAAAGATGTATTTGATGTATAAAAAGATAACACCCTTCAATTTAACTCGCCGTCCTCACGGCGTGGGAGAAGAAGAGGCATGTGGCCATCGGCGTGGCAGACCACACGCACGAGCTTTAAGGTCACGCTTATTTGCGCTCAGGAAGGGAAAGCGAATTAGCCTTGGGAACCTCCTTCCTAAAATGAGCGCCTGTCTTTCGTAAGAGCGGTCACCAGCTTGAGCCCAAGGTCACTGGCTTGAAGCTCAAGGTCCCTGGCTTGAGCAAGGGGTCACTCGGTCTGCTGTAGCCCCCCGGTCAAGGCACATATGAGAAAGCAATCAATGAACAACTAAGGAGCTGCAATGAAGAATTGATGCTTCTCATCTCTCTTTGTTCCTGTCTGTCTGTCCCTTTCTGTCCCTCTCTCTGTCTCTGTCAAAAAAAAAAAAGTGCTTGTATCCAAAGGCAGGCGTGACCCATGTGGGCTCTCCTGTTCTCGTGTATTAGAATTCACTCAGGGCTTTCTAGCCAAAGTGCAATGAATGCTACAACCACAATGGAATTGCAAAGAGCATCGAGCCCAAGAAAGGGTGACGTTGCTCCGGACATGCATTGGACAAGAACGTGATGGTCTTCTCAGGAAAGGCATGCCGTGGACAGAGACTGTCAGATGCTACAAGGCTGTCTGTCCCTGTCTAGTTAAAAAAAGAAGGAAGGAAGGAAGGAAGGAAGGAAGGAAGGAAGGAAGGAAGGAAGGGAACGGAAGGAGGGAGGGAGAGAGGGAGGGAGGGAGGGAAGGAAGGAAGGAAGGAAGGAAGGAAGGGAGGAAGGAAGGGAGGAAGGAAGGAAGGGAGGGAGGAAGAAGGAAGGAAGGGAGGGAGGGAGGGAGGGAGGGAGGGAGGAAGGAAGGAAGGGAGGGAGGGAGGAAGGGAGGAAGGAGAAAGAAAGGAAGGAGGGAGGGAGAGAGGGAAAGGAAGGAAGAAAGGGAGGGAAGGAGGGAGAGAAGGAGGGAGGGAAGGAGGGAGGGAAGGAAGGGAAGGAAGGAGAGAAGGAAAGAAGGAAAGAAGGAAGGAAATGAGGGAGGGAGGGAGGAAGGGAAGGGAAGGGAAGGAAGAAAGGAAGAAGGGAGTGAAGGAGGGAGGAAGGAAGGAAGAAGGGGAGGAGGGAGGGAGAAAGGAAGGAAGGAATGGAAGGAGGGAGGGAGGGAGGGAAGGAAAGAAGGAAGGAAGGAGGGAGGGAGGGAGGGAAGGAAGGAAGGAAGGAAGGAAGGAAGGAAGGAAGGAAGGAAGGAAGGAAGGAAAGACATCAAAACTCGTTTTAACGTGACTCAAGTTATAAACAGGACGGTAACAGACGTGAGATGAATCCCCCAGAAATAAATGAGAGAAAAGGAGGTAAATCAATTGAGAAGCGCAGGTCAGGAAATAACGAGAAAGCCGTCACCGTCACGGAATCCGAAGGGACAAGTTCCGTTTCACGACTGGGTCAGCGCCCCGTAAACGAGTTTGTGTTGGTGAACAATTAATTCAAAGTGGGGGTGTGTGTGTGGGGTGGAATGGGAGGGGGTTGGTTATCTTTCCCAGGAGGAGAGAGAAACCGTGGCAAAAGGATTCTCCAGTGAAAAGAATAAAACAGCCACACACACACACACACACACACACACAAAAGCAGAAAACCCACACAAGCTAAAAGATTCCATCAGAAAAATATTTCTAAAGTACTTGTCAAAAAAATAATAATAATAATACTGTGGAGGGTATTCAAAGGCAAAATTGAGCACACAGACATTTTCATGATAAAAGACTGGAAAGAGCCGATAACCTGTAAATAAATGAAGAAAGGTTTATGAACCGGAAAGGAGACTGAACATCATAAAATATAAAAAAAAAAAAGGAGAGAGGGCTCCATGAACCGATAACCAAGGACAAAGCTGATCTGGCCCACTGACACGCTCAATTTATTTTTAATTTCAGAAACCAAAACTTGGCACTGGGTCGCGAGTAGTATATATAATAATATGCATTTTTTTTCTGAGAGACTGAAAGAGAGAGAGAGAGAGAGAGAGAGAGAGAGAGCCTGACCAGGCGGTGGCACAGTGGATAGAGTGTCGGACTGGGACGCGGAGGACCCAGGTTTGAGACCCCAAGGCTGCCAGCTTGAGCGCGGGCTCATCTGGTTTGAGCAAAAGCTCACCAGCTTGGACCCAAGGTCGCTGGCTTGAGCAAGGGGTCACTCGGTCTGCTGCAGCCCCATGGTCAAGGCACATATGAGAAAGCAATCAATGAACAACTAAGGTGTCACAACGAAAAACTGATGATTGATGCTTCTCATGTCTCTCTGTTCCTGTCTGTCCGTCCCTATCTGTCCCTCTCTCAGTCTCTGTATAAAAAAAAGAAAGAGAGAGAGAGGAACATGGAGCTGCTTCTATATGTGCCGTGACCAGGGATCGAACCCTCAACCTTGCTGTTTTGGGACGATGCTCTTAACTGACTGAGCTAACCCACCAGGGCACAGTGGCGTACTATTTTAAGCGACCTCTCTGAGGAACATTTTCTGGAGATAATAACCCATCTCGGAGACGCGAAGAAAGAAAGATTCGCACACACAGTCGGAGGCAGGGTAGACAGGTACGATTCTCAGAGTCGTGTTGTAAAAAAGAAAGAAAAAAAAATGTCAAAAACGATAAGCACAGCTCACACACACTCTGACCCAAACGATTTGACTTGTAGAATCTTTTCTGAGAATATAGATATTGTTTTAAAAAAGTGCTTGACCGCGGTTTGAATGTGCCCGGTGATTCCGAACTCTTACATGTTGTAGGAAGCAAACAGACGTGCAGATATGGAGATTAGTTACAAAAGTATATATTGTCTTTTTCGCTCCATAAGATGCACTTTTTCCCCCCAAAAGAGAAGGGGAAAATGCCCGTGCGTCTTATGGAGCGAAAAACACGGTATTTTATTTAACACACCATTTGGTTCAGAATATTTTTTTTCCTATTTTCCTCCTTAAAACCCTAGCTGTGTCTTATGGTCAGGTGTGTCTTATGAAGTGAAAAACATGGTCACTGACATTAATAGTAATAGGATAAACATTGTTAAAAGATACGAGAGAAAATGTTGATAAGAGTATGGATACAGTATGAATAAACAAAACAATAATGTTATGACCCAGTATAAAGAAAAGATGGACATTTTTTACTGCATTTGTTTCATTTAAGTTCACATATCAGGCACTGAAGAGGGCGCTGGCTGGCTGGCTGGCTCAGTGAATAGAGCATCAGCCTGGCATGTAGAAGTCCCAGGTTCGATTCCTGCTCAGGGCACACAGGAGAAGCGCCCATCTGCTTCTCTCTGCCTCCCTCCTCCCCTTCTCTCACTCTTTTCCTCCCGCAGGCACTGGCTTGATTGGTCCAAGCATTAGCCTCAGGCACTAAAAATAGGTTGGTTGGTCTGAGCATCAGCCCTAGACAGGAGTTGCCGGGTGGATCCTGGTCGGGGCACATATAAAAATCTGTCTATATGAAGAACAGAAGTGGGGCTAGTCCGGTTACTCTTGGAGCATTCCACCATGGACCAGAAAGGTTGATAACACAAGCGGATGATGTTGTTCGTATAGATTCCATGTATTTAAAACCTCGCCCTCCATCCGCGCAAGGGGCCACAAAAACCTCAGGAGTCCGACCGACGGCCGTTCCATAAGCATCACACGGAAAGCAGCGTGTTTTCCGAAACTGCTCCCTGTGACGGAAAAGCCGGGACTCCTCTGGATAGAGAGTCCAGAGGCAGCCCCCACGCCACGGGAGTCTAAAAATCACCCTCTTCGGACAGAAACCGCCGTTCTCGGAAAGACACGCACATGGGACCTTTCCCCTCCCCCAGAGTTTCGGGGTCTTACCAGAAGATCCGGGCTGTCTGGGGTCCGGATTTGGTTTCGGCTTCGGCGGACCGGGGTCACCTGTTGGTGAAACACGAGAATCGCTTCCGTGAGCCACGTTCGCGGAGAAATCGAAGCATCCCTTCCTCGCGTGGGCGGTCCACTAGGCGTGCCCCTGGTCGCGGTGGGGATGTCCACACAGTTGACCACCCCCTACGATCAATGCCTGAACATCGCCTGCCGGACGCTTCACCCTGAAGCTCACGGGTCTCCGACAGGCGGTCAAATCAGCTACAAAACCCATGGGTCCCCGTGCAAAATGACAGCATTGGGTCCCTGGTGCATTCAATTGGTATTACTCATTTCTATCAGGAGCCACGCAGCACGGCGTCCAACCGCGGACGGGCCCCTGGGGGGGGGGGGTCAGGGATGGTGCAGGGCGCACAGCTGGTAAGGCTGGTCAGTTTGCCTTCTCTCTCTCCCTCACGCACCCCAAAGACCGTCCAGGTTTTTTTTTTTAAAAAAAAAAATGAGCCCACAGATAAAATCCAAAAACTCAAGAATAACACACAATATACACCCTAGGTGTTCGTGTTCAAAAAAAGGACACCGTGCCACGCATTATTTTAAAAACCAATCAGGCTCTTTGAAAGGATACCTGTTGGGGCGATTGCACCACCGGTCAGACTAAGAGGGGGACTTACCGTGCCCTTGGTCATTGAGGGCGTCGTCCAAACTGAGGCCACCGTCTGAAGGAGGGGAAACAGTGGTGAACAGCCCAGTTCCTTCTCTGCACGCTCAACGCCCTTAAAGACCTTTCCGAGCATCAGGCTGACCAGCGTCTCCACGGAAAAGCCCAGTTCCCCACCCACACCGCTCGTCCCTCTGATAAAATGGTCCTGACACCACCTCTTACAGGTGGACCGACACCTTCTGCCAGGTGGTGGTCAAGAAGAGATAGGGACCGACATCGGTCACCCAGTTTAGGCGCGGAGTCCGCTGAACGGTGATGGTGCTCACGGAGCCAGCTATCCCTGGCGAGTTCGACGTGACAACTTCAGCTGCTTTTTGGGGGGTTTCAAGGACTCTGTTCAAAGTCCAGGCTCGTCTGAGAACGCTTATATGTCTACCCAAGAAAATGTCCCGAGCTATCGCCAAGCACGAGGGGGACTTCCCGGTCCCCAAGGTGAAGCTCGTGATGGCACAAACTCACTCCTGCGACCCTGATGTATCCAGCACCACCTACGGCAGTGGTCCCCAACCCCCGGGCCGCGGACCGGTACCGGTCCGCAGAGAAAGAATGAATAACTTACATTATTTCCGCTTTATTTATATTTAAGTCTGAACGATGTTTTATTGTTTTAAAAACAACCAGATTCCCTCTGTTCTGTCCGTCTAAGACTCACTCTTGATGCTGGTCTCGGTCACGTGATACATTTATCCGTCCCACCCTAAAGGCCGGTCCGTGAAAATATTTTCTGACATGGAACCGGTCCGTGGCCCAAAAAAGGTTGAGGATCACTGGTCTATCCATCCATCATCCATCCATCCATCATCCATCCATCCATCATCCATCCATCCATCCATCCATCCATCCATCATCCATCCATCCATCATCCATCCATCCATCCATCCATCATCCATCTACCTACCATTCATTTATCTATCCATCCATCCATCCATCCATCCATCCATCATCCATCCTTCCATCCATCCATCCATCTGGGACTGAACCCTCACAGAAAGTGGGTTTGGACAAAGCCACCATAACCCCTCTCTCATGAGCTGACCTTCTAGAGAGGAGTTCAATAATTAAATAGCGATATTATTGCTAGAAAGTGGTGGAGGGAAAAAAAAGTCATAGTAATTCTATATCTTTCAGCATCGATTGAACTCCGAGGGGATTCATTTAAGACCCAGGAATGGGACCCTTGGGTCATCTCACTACTGGTCATTCATCTCGGAGTTTTAATTTTAAGGAACTAGTAACCATGAATGTTGGGACGTCTGCAGGTCCCACAGGCAGGCTGAAATCTGAATTTTCTCACGGGGTCTACAGGGAGTCCCGGCCCGGCCCCCTGAAATGATGTCTCCCAAGAAAACAAAGATCCCGAGAGTTGAGGGACCCAGAAACACGCTCCAGGTGACCCCCAAAGGGGTGTCGGAGAAGCATCACCATCTGCTCCCATGGGTCACAGTGCCATCTTAAATATTCACGGGGCGCTGTTCCCAGCCTCTAAATCGCACGTCCACCTCTTGGGGACATGGGGGCTTTATGACCGTAACTTGGTCACTCTGTCTGCCTTCTTACCATCACTGGGGGTCGATGGTTTTTTGGGGGTTGGCTTCACGTCTGAAAAAAAAAGAAAAGACCCTTCAGTCAGGAAAACGTACATCCGGGAAACAGACTGGAGTCTCGAGGGTACCCCGGTTTAAAAAAAAAATAAAAAGCACACACACACAAAAAGAATCTTCAAAGCAGGTTCGTTCCTTTCTGGGTTTTTTTTAAATTTTATTTTAACATCTACCTGTTATTAAGCCAACAAA
Source organism: Saccopteryx bilineata (assembly GCF_036850765.1). Taxonomy (NCBI): domain Eukaryota; kingdom Metazoa; phylum Chordata; class Mammalia; order Chiroptera; family Emballonuridae; genus Saccopteryx; species Saccopteryx bilineata. The sequence continues at coordinate 146,614,905 of NC_089502.1, forward strand.
TGAGAACACAGAAGACAGAATGAGTCCGAAATATTGAAACCTGGGATCGTGAATGATATGTAATCGTCTTATTTATCTGCCTCAATGTTTAGTCAGCTCAGTAGATAAAGCACCCACCCCTTGTGCCTGAGGTCGCCGGTTCGATTCCCGGTCAGGGCACATACGAGAAGCAACCCATGAAGCGCACAACTAAATGGAACTGAGTGGAACGAGTTCACTCTTCTCTCTGTCTCTGTGTCTCTCTCTCTGTCTCCTCTCTGTCTCTCTGTCTCTCTCTGTCTCCTTCTGTCTCTCTCCCTCTCTCTCTCTCTGTCTCTCTCTGTCTCTCTCTCTCTCTCTGGCTCTCTCTCTCTCTGTCTCCCTCTGTCTCTCTCTCTCCCTCTCTCCCTCTCTGTCTCTCTCTGTCTCACTCTCTTTCTCTCTCTCTCTCCCTTTCTCTCTCTCTCCCTCTTCCTGTCTCTCCATTTTTCTCTCCCTCTACCTCTCTCCCTCTCCCTTTCTCTCTCTCTCTGACTCTCTCTGTCTCTCTCTTTCTCTCCCTCTTTCTCTCTGTCTCTCCATCTCTCTCCCTCTCTCTCTTTCTCTCCCTCTTTCTCTCTGTCTCTCCATCTCTCTCCCTCTCTCTCTCTGTCTCCCTCTCTGTTTCTCTCTCTCTCTCTCTCTTCCTCTCTCTCTCTCAAATCAACAGGAAAATATTTTTAAGAAATGAATTTTAAGGACTATCATTTTTTTTTCTGTCGGAATTCTTAAAACTGAATAAAAATAAGACTTGAAAATAGAATTCCAAGTAAGCGGCAGCCAGACCCCCGAATGTGGTTCGGAAATTAAAAAAAAAACAAAAAACAGATCACTTATCAAATCACGGTTTGAGTATCCCTTTTCCCAAGAGCCCATGGGGTGGGCAAGCACTCTGGAACGGTCACTCCAGAGGCCACTGGGCCTCAGCGTCCACAGGCGCCTAGGTTGTGACTTTCACGGAGACCAGGAGTCCCATCCCACTGTGGGTCTGACGTTGAATAGGACCGGGACAGAAAGTGGAGGGTCTAGTCTAACCCATTAGCGCTGGTCCTTGTGAAAGTTGTGCCCCCGTAGGAAGGATGAGTTTGGGGGGCCAGAGATCAGACCCAAGGCAAGGGCTGTGGCTTCTGCTCCGTCCCCCCGGGGGGCTGCCTACCTTGACATTCCCAGTCCCGCCTCTTGCCAATGTCCCTTGGGCATTGGTGACCGCCACAGGGTGTGAAAATCCCTCCATGGAGAGGTGGGGGTGGTATTTATTTAACCCACTGAGGGCGTCTTCTCCTCACCAAACATGGGTCTCAGGATCACAGTCCAAGATGTCTAATTAAATGTCCTGTGTCCCAACAGAGGGTTCACAACACACACACACACACACACACACACACACACACACGAGATGCTGTTAATATGACTCACCGTCCAGGGCATCCGATAAATCAAAATCACTGACTAGGAGAAAGAAAGAAAAAAAAAAGAGAGTCCAGTTAGAAATGAGGACCATCCAAAGTCAACTTGAAAATAAAAGAAAACCGTTTTAATTTTTGGAACAATGTATCGTGTTTTTCATATCGAGATCTTTATAGCCTTTAATGTTGCGTGTCAGGGCGCTACAGTCTCTATGAAACAGATCGGTGTGTATATAGCTGCAGAAAGAAAACCATTTACAAAGAAAATTAAAGGGGGGAGGGTGTGACCTGTGGTGGGGAGGGGAGTATTTTGTGGCTTTGGAAAACGGGAGAATGCGTGACCTCCTGTCTCCGTCTCAATATTCACTCTAATGCAGGGGTCCCCAAACTTTTTACACAGGGGGCCAGTTCACTGTCCCTCAGACCGTTGGAAGGCCGGACTATAAAAAAAACTATGAACAAATCCTTATGCACACAGCACATATCTTATTTTAAAGTAAAAAAACAAAACGGGAACAAATACAATATTTAAAATAAAAAACAAGTAAATTTAAATCAACAAACTATGCCTGACCTGTGGTGGCGCAGTGGATAAAGCGTTGACCTGGAAATGCTGAGGTCACCGGTTCGAAACCCTGGGCTTGCCTGGTCAAGGCACATATGGGAGTTGATGCTTCCAGCTCCTCCCCCCTTCTCTCTCTCTGTCTCTCCCCCCCCCTCTCTCTCTCCCTCTCCCTCTCCTCTCTAAAAATGAATAAATAAAATAAAAAAAAGGATAATAAATCAACAAACTGACCAGTATTTCAATGGGAACTATGGGCCTACTTTTGGCTAATGAGATGGTCAATGTGCTCCTTTCATTGATCACCAATGAAAGAGGTGCCCCTTCCGGAAGTGCAGCGGGGGCCGGATAAATGGCTTCAGGGGGCCGCATGTGGCCCGCGGGCCGTAGTTTGGGGACCCCTGCTCTAATGCTTGCGAGTAATGGGCTAGTTTATATTGGAAGCAACTTCTGGACACAGAATGCAGCAGAAATGAAGAGAATGGGGGAAACATGGTGATTTTGCACAGGCCTTATTCTGAAAAAAAACAACAGTCCTGCCCTGGCCGGTTGACTCAGTGGTTGAGTCTCATCCGGGCGTGTGGATGTCCCGGGTTCGATTCCCAGTGAGGACACACAGGACAAGCAGCCATCTGGTTTTCCACCCTTCCCCTTCCTCATTCTCACTCTGTCTCTCTCTTCTCCTCCCACAGCCACAGCTAGATGAGTTTGAGCACATCGGCCCCGGGTGCTGAGGATGGCTCCATGAAGCCTCCGTGTCAGGTGCTAAAAATAGCTCCATTGCAGAGCAACAGCCCAAGATGGGCAGAGCTTCTTCCCTAAACCGGGGGTGGGGGTTGCCTGGTGGGTTTCGTTTGGGGCACATGCAAGAGTCTCTCTCTCTGCCTCCCAGCCTCTCACTAAAAAGAAGAAGAAAAAAAATAAACCGGTCCTTTGAAATAAAGCAAGGATCAATTCCCAATCCATGGTGCCGGAGACACGGACAGCAGAAGCCTTTCTTTCACCGGCCGCTTCCCTGTATTTGTACAACTGACGTATATTTCTCAGGCACATGGGCGACCCAGGAAAACAGGTATTGACCACCTCGGAACCGGAACCATGACGGCTCCCCACTCCACCTGCACGGAGCCAGACAGGACCAACAGTCACCCCTCTTCCTGCAATGGGGCTTATTTCCCCGAGGCGGCAGGGGAGAGGGGGGGCTTTATCCCACCTGACCACCTTGCAGGGGGGCGTGCATATGGACCCCCTCCCCAGAGCGGAATCCGAGGGGTCTGACTCAGAACCCCGAGCACACCGGCAACAGGAGAGGGTCCGAGAGATTCGACGGGGCAGCGTTTCGGGGCGGAGACAGAGACTCTGGAAGAAGCGTCGGCCACCCCAACGGCGATGACCCCCCCTGCCCCCCCCATGTGAATTCCTTTCGCACGTTGAACTCTCCTGGTCCGGGTGACCCGAGCCTCAGAAACAAACGGAGGACTGCTGTGGGCACGCGTGTGTCTGCTGTGCCTGTGCATGCATACGTGGGCGTGCTCCGGCACGGGGGGCCTGTCCGCTCTCGACCGCGCTTGTGTCCGGGACCCACAGCCCCAGCTCACCCCTCCCAGTCAGTTCCGCCCACTTGCTTCTTTTTTTGTTTTTTCTATTTTTCTGAAGCTGGAAACGGGGAGAGACAGTCAGACAGACTCCCGCATGCACCCGACCGGGATCCACCCGGCACGCCCACCAGGGGCGACGCTCTGCCCACCAGGGAGGGGGCGATGCTCTGCCCCTCCGGGGCGTCGCTCTGTGCGACCAGAGCCACTCTAGCGCCTGGGGCAGAGGCCAAGGAGCCACCCCCAGCGCCCGGGCCATCTTTGCTCCAATGGAGCCTTGGCTGCGGGAGGGGAAGAGAGAGACAGAGAGGAAGGCGCGGCTGAGGGGTGGAGAAGCAGATGGGCGCTTCTCCTATGTGCCCTGGCCGGGAATCGAACCTGGGTCCCCCGCACGCCAGGCCGACGCTCTACCGCTGAGCCAACCGGCCAGGGCCCCACTTGCGTCTTGAGTTCATCACGGCCGCCGACCCGAAAGCCATTGTCACCGGAACACGGCTTCCTCACCCTCCCAGCCCACGGGGTGCCCCTCGGAGCCCCGCCTGTGAGTTCTGCTCCCCTGCCAGCCCTCCACTGACCCCCACATGCCCCTCTCCCAACCCAGTAACCTCAGCTCTTTCTGCTTCAGGACCCTGCTGACCACCACCGTCCAGTCCCCAAACCATCCCCCCAGCCCAGAGCTCCCCGGGACCCCGAGGTCACCAAGGGCGGGGCGGGGGGCGGGGAGGGGCCTGGGACAAGTCTGAGAGGGGACAGGAAAAACCATGAAGAATTTCCCTCACCCTGCAGGGACAGATGGGCTTCCTGCCTGAGTTCCAGGCAGGTGAACCCATGAACGTCCACTCCACGGACCCTCATTTTTCAGGTTGAGTGACCTCACCTTGGGGTTGCATCTCTCAGGGATCTCCCTGGACAGCAAGGCCCCAGCCTGACCAGTTTTGCCATTCGGAGGGGACTCCAAGGTCCAGGCAGGTGTCACCTAGGAAGACTCCCCAGACACAGCCCCCCAGAAATTAGGGGTCAGGGGTGGCGTCCGGCTCTGGGTGTCAATCAAGGGAGGCTCCTTGTGAGTCCATGAGGCACAAACGTGTCATCCTTCTCTGTGTTGCTGACCCCCCAGGGGTAGTTGTTCCCGAAAGAGTGCACACGTGTGTGTGTGTGTGTGTGTGCGCGCGCGCGCGTGCAAAGGGAAGTCCCCACGGGCGCTCTCGGAAAACGCAGGGGTACCACGCTATTTATTCCTCCTTGACTAACGCAACGGGTCCGCCAGTTCCAAGCCAGCGGCCAGGACTCTGTGAGGTGCCAGGGCCACGGGCGGGCCGGGGGGCACCGGGCAGACACGGGACAGGACCGAGGGATACAGAGAGGGAGGGAGCCCGCCCCAGCAGGACGTCCCAGGCACGACGATCTCACTCCACCTGCCAGGGGACCGTCCACCGGCCGGACGGCCCCGCGGTTTCCAGCCGGACTTCCGCAGCCGGCCACAGATGTTGTCAAAACAGACAGTGAGTCACGCTGGGCGTGGCCCCTTCCACCCTCCTCGCCGGGTGACGAGCGTGACAGGCGTGAGTCACCCCGACAGCTCACTCCCTGCTGACCCTTTTCTGATCCGAGTGATCTTTGCCGTTTTTCCTGGGGGGTCAGCCGTCCGGCGATGCACACAGGGGACCCGCGTGGGTCTTCCAGACCCTGGGGAGTTGGGTGGCTTGGGGCAGAGAGGGGGACCCCACCCTTCACCCCACTGTCCTTGGTGGGGTCCTCCCTCCCAGCGGAGGCGTCGGGACGGTCACACCTGTTCCTGTCCACCCACTGTCCGGGGCACTCAATCCTTACATTGTCCGAGCTCCGCTAAAAACTTATCTTGCAGAACGCGCCCCCCGAAGCGGTAGCAACAAGACTCCGGGGCCAGGTGTGCGCACGCCACGCCCCGCGTCTACCGACGCCAGGTAGACGTTTTTCTAGAACGCAGCACCAGTCGTACGCGCAAACCCCTGAAAAGCTGGGGTTCAGGTGTGGCGGCCAGGGAGGCTTGGGGCGGGGTCCCCTGGCCATAGAAAATTCTAGGACAAAGCCTGGTTTCTTGCACACATTGGACAGGCGGAGGTGAAGCCTAAAATTCCCAGGTAAGCCCTGGCCGGTTGGCTCAGCGGTAGAGCGTCGGCCAGGCGTGCGGGGGACCCTGGTTCGGTTCCCGGCCAAGGCACACAGGAGAAGCGCCCATCTGCTTCTCCACCCCTCCCCCTCTCCTTCCTCTCTGTCTCTCCCTTCCCCTCCCGCAGCCAAGGCTCATTGACCAAGTTGACCTCAGGCAGTGAGGACAGCTCCATGGCCTCCACCTCAGGTGCTAAAATAGTGTGGTTGCTGAGCAACAGAGCAATGCCCCAGATGGGCAGAGCATCGCCCCCTGGTGGGCGTGCCGGGTGGATCCCGGTCAGGCGCATGCGGGAGTCTATCTGAGTCTCAATCCCGCACGCTCGCTCTGAATGTCACACGATGGTTGCAAACCTGACCCGGGTCTGAGGTAGGAGGACTTTGGGTAAAAAAGAACAGACCCTGTTCCATCCTCTGTGGGAGGTGAGCACCAGGGTGCGCAGTGGACGAGCCAGGTTCCTCCATGTGATTGTGCAATATCTCTGAGTATAAGAAGGAAGCTTGCCTTTCCAGCAAGCTCCCGGGGGACACGGACCCCCCTCCCCTGCCCAGAACCCAGTGCTCCCTCAGCCCCACTGCAGATGGCAGGTTGCAGAATCCCGGGAAACTCAGTCTCCTGCAGGCAACTTAATCGTAATAGTTCTGGCGCTGTCCAACAGAGGGCACTGTGCGTCTCTGGGAAAATGATCATCGTCACCAGCACCTTGGCAATGATTGGTGAGGCCCTTCCATCCTCCTTGGATCTTCACTCAGACCCTCCAGTGGGCCATAAGTGTTGAACCCCTGAGTCCCCTGCCGGGACAACTCCTATTTATGCCTCAAAGCCCTGAGAAAATGACTCCTCCCCTGGGAAGCTTCCATCATTCATGATGGATAAATGGGTGATGGGTGCATGAATGATGGATGGCTGGATGGATGGGACGGTAGGTGAGTGGGTGAGTGGGTGGTTGGATGGATGGATGGATGGATGGGTGGATGGGAGGGTGGATGAGTGGGTGGTTAAATGCATGGATGGATGGATGGATGGATGGATGATAAATGAGTGGATGGGAGGATAGGTTAGTGGGTGGTTGGATGGATGGATAGATGGATGGGTGGATGATGGATGGATGGATGAATGAATGAATGGATGGATGGGAGGGTGGATGGGTGAGTGAGTGGATGGATAGATGGATGGATGAATGATGGATGGATGGATGGATGGTCAATAAATGGATGGGAGGGTGGGTGAGTGGGTGCTTGGATGGATGGATGGATGGATGGATGATGGATGCATGGATGGATGGATGAATGAATGAATGGATGGGAGGGTGGATGGGTGAGTGGGTGGTTGGATGGATGATGGATGGTAGATGGATAAATGGATGGATGGATGATGAATGGTTGGATGGATGATGAATGGATGGATGGATGGATGGATGGGAGGGTGAGTGAGTGGGTGGGTGGATGGATGGATGGATGGATGAGAGATGGATGATGGATGACGGATGAATTGAAGGATTGATTGATGATGGATGGATGGATGGATGGATGGATGGATGGATGGATGGATGAGTGAATGGGTCAATGGATAGATAACTGAGTAGATGAACTCACAGGTTGATGGATGGATGGTGGAAACCACAAGAAGTTGGAGAGACATTGGTGACGGTTCTTAAGTAATTTTGCTGCCAGGATTCAGAAAGCTGTCTTCTCCACTGAGTTGTGTTTCCCTAAATTAATGGCCCGTTTCCTCCCCTGTCAACCACACTACTGGTAGAGGCCGCTGCCCCTCTGTGATCCACACCGGGCAAGCTCGGTGCTGCCCACACAGGCAGCCATCAACGCCCAAGCTCACGGGTCCCAAACCGCCAGCTCTTGCCATTGTCACAACTTATTGCCACTATCCTCTGCCCCTATGCGGGCCCCGTGACCTTCAGCAAGCTGCCTGGATGCTCTAACCTCAGAAACTTCAAGGGGCACAGTAAATAGACACCTTAAGGGCTCGCTGGAAGATAAAATAACAGAATGAACACCTCTTGAATAATTTAATGTGCCCCACAGCTGTGATTGTCCCTCCCCCCTCAAAAAAAAAGATAAAACATTCTAGCAGTCAGCAGCTATACCAAGCCAACGGAAAGTCTCGTAAAACACAGGTCCAGTTATACCTTCCGGGACCCCCTCACAGACAAGACAACCCCCCTCATGAGCTTTTGTTTTCTTTTTCACTTGAATTTATTGGGGTGACTTCGGTTAGTAAGATTATGTAAGTTTCCGGTGCACAATGCCTACAACACATCACCTGCACGCTGTATTGTGTGTCCAGCAACCCAAGTCCCATCTGCTTCCGTCAGTGTGCACTCAGCGTATGACCTCCTCAACCTCCCTGCCCCCCGCCTCCTGAGTCATCCTCACACCTGTTCTCTGTAAGGTTTTTCTGTTTTTCCTTTTGTGCTCAATCCGTCCACCCCCTACGCACCCCGTCCAACTGGCTGCTATCAATGAACCCACAAGCAACCGGTGTCGGCAAAGATGTGGGGAAAAGGGGACCCTCCTGCACTGTTGGTGGAAACTGCGTCTCTCATGGGCTTTTGCAAAAACCCAGATGGAGACCCAGCCCCCTGTACCAACAACAGTCAGATGACAGCAGGTGTAGTAAGGCTTGGACAGGAGCAATCCCAGAGGACGGGGGGCTCCCTGCTGTGAGACCCGGGCTGAGAACCTCGGAGCTGGGTGAGCAGAGGCCACTGCAGGGCTGCTGAGCAGGGCTGCATCTTGCACCATCACTCAGGCGTCAGGGGAAGAAATTGAACGGTGGAGTTAACTCGGGGCAAGCAGCCATGCTGAGATCAGCATCTTCCTCACTTGGGAAGTGGATGCTTGCTTTATCATAATCGGTTCCCTCAGTAAACTGTGCATTTTATCGTATGCATTAATATACATATATATAATATATATATTAGTGGATAGTGGATGAGTGGATGGATAGATGATGGGTGGATGGATGGTGGATGGATGGATGGACGGATGGATGGATTAGTGGATGGATGGATGAATGGATGGATGATGGATGGGTGGATTGGTGAATGGATGGTGAATGGATGAATGGACGAATGGATGGATTAGTGGATGGATGGATGAATGGATTGATGATGGATGGGTGGATGGGTGAATGGATGGTGAATGGATGGATGGACGGATGGATGGATTAGTGGATGGATGGATGAATGGATGGATGATGGATGGGTGGATGGGTGAATGGATGGTGAATGGATGAATGGACGAATGGATGGATTAGTGGATGGATGGATGAATGGATTAATGATGGATGGGTGGATGGGTGAATGGATGGTGAATGGATCGATGGACGGATGGATGGATTAGTGGATGGATGGATGAATGGATTGATGATGGATGAGTGGATGGGTGAATGGATGGTGAATGGATGGATGGACAGATAGATGGATGGATGGATTAGTGGATGGATGGATGGATGGATGGATGGATGGATGGATGGGTGGGTGGATGGATGGATGGATGGGTAGAATAATATATGATATTATTCTGAGGGTGAGTCTTCTCCAGGCTGGAAAAGTCCAGGGAAGAAAGGATACCTAAAGGCACTCGCTGTCCAGAAAGGATATCAAAGGTGAGGGTGTAGATCTCAAAAAAGAAAGGGAAAAAAAATAGAGAAAGAAATATGGGTTGAGAAAGGTTTTAGAAGCCGACGTCAACTGGATCTGCTAACACATCAGCTATGAGCCAAAGGAGTCGGTGACAGTGATGGGCGACTCTTCGGTCTTCGTGTCTGGACAAATGGCTGTATCACAAAAGGTAAGGATGAAGGAGGGGATGCAGGAGGTTGAGAAAAGAATGAGAAGCGCCAGATGTGATAATGGGCTGGAGATACCACAGGCACACAGGGAGATGGATACCTGCGTGAGCCTCACGTGCAAAGAGATTTGGGGTGGGGGCCCTCCAGGGAGCTTCTGTCTTGTGAAGCAAAGCGCGGAATGCGGCCCACACTCCAGCTGAGCCTAACCTTCCTGGTGGCTTCCCCCAGACTCCAAGTCAGCTCCTTCTCTTGGAGGAATGCGGAGAATGCCACCCACTGCCTGGAGGTATGTGTACAAGTCACTAGGAGAGGCCTCTCTGCTGGCAGTTTCTGCAGTGAGATCACCCACATACACTCTCAGCTGAGAACACTCGGGGCAGGCGGCCTCTCTGGACAGGTGTGCCATTGACAGATCACAGAGAGGCAGACGGAGATACAGAGAAGAACATGTCCCTTTATCCATTCATCGACCTATCCATCCACCCATCCAGCCAGCCACCTACCAATATACATCAGTTATCTACCATGTCCATCAAGCCTTCCACTGATCCATTCACCCATCGATAACCAATCATATCCATTCACCCATCCTTTTATTCATCTGCTAATAAATCCATCATGTTCACCCATCCATCCATCAATAAATTATTTATGATGTCTACCTACCCACCCACCCCTACATTCAGCCATCCATCATCCACCCATCCATCATCTATCCATCCATCCATCCACTAATCCATCCATCCATCCATCCATTCACCATCCATCCACCCATCCACCCATCCATCATATATCCATTCATCCATCCATCCACTAATCCATCCATCTGTCCATCCATCCATCCACCATTCATCCATCCATCCATCATCTATCCATCCATTCATCCACTATCCATCTATCCGTCTATGCACCCATCCATCCACCCATTGATCCATCCATCCGTCCACCCACCATGCATCCTTCAGCCATCCATCCATCCATCCATCCATCATCCATCCATCCACCATCCATCCATCAACCAATCCGTCCATCCATCCACCCACTAATCCATCCATCATCCATCCATCCATCCACCATCCATCCATCCATCATCCATCCATCATCCACCCATCCTCCATCACGCCCACTACATGCTACCTCCCTCCAGCCAGGCCATGGTCCCCATGTAAGTTCGTCCACAGCGAGGGGCCCTTCCCCCATCATCACGCAGCACGCGTCCCTCTGACAGCCGGCCAAACCCTTCCCTTTCCTGGGGACCCTGTATTGCTCCGTCAAATACCTATCAATCCTCCTCCTTCCTGTATCCCTCCACGGGGTGGGGTCCATGTTCTGCTGAACACACGGAAAACCGCACCACTTTAATTCACGCCTTGCCCCGAACCCACAAAAGCAGAAGTTGACTGGCAATATCTAGAAACCGTACACAATCCATCTGTGTCCAAGACAACACAACACAATCTATTCCATCATCATCCACAGAGAACACAATCTATTTCATCTTTGTCCACAGAGAACTCGAGTCCGCTACGTTCCTGTGCAAAGGCACGGAGGCGTCTTCTGGTCTGCATCCTCCCCCTGGTCTCCTCACCCCGGGGAGGCCCTACTTGTTGCAGAAACAGACAGGAGCAGCCCGAATTCTGGCTACATTGTCTCAGGATGAGTAACGGTTTCCCAGCGCCACAACCCACAGCGGAGAGATGCAGCTCCCTGGCCTGCCCCAAAAGAATATCACTCAACAAATTACAATGAATCTTTTTTTTCCTTTTTTCTTCCCCGAAAGCCCCGCGTGGAGCAGGGACTTTGCTCTTTGCAAAGTTGCCAACAGAGGCGCTTCCCTGAAACAAAAAGGAAGATACCCCCCAAAAATGTCCACCTCCAGAAAGCCACGGGGTCCCCCAGGGCTTTAACTTTGGCCGTCGCCCTCGGACTCCGACCACGGTAACAAATATGTCTGTGTCATGGTAACAATGGCCTCACCAACGCTCTGCTGAGCAGGGTTTGTTTGAAATGTGCTGATGCGTGGGGGTTTCTTTGTTGCTGTTTTTGCTGGGTTTTTTTCTGCACACTAAAAGTCACAACCCATCAGCAGGTCCCAACGAGACCGTTTGAAAAACACCGGTTTGAGCGCTTGCATCTAGCTCTGGGCTGAGAGCAGAAAAGGAAATGGTTTGCTTCCTGTTTAAGGGACTTAGAAAAAAGAAAAGAAAAGTTATAATGTGACAAGCGAGACAAGGAATGGCAACATTGAGTCATTCTAACACAAAGCTGAAACACAGCCATGGTGTTACACTCTCCCAAAACCGGAGACAAAAAAAAAAAAAAAAAAAAAAGCCAAGTAGGCAAAGAATAAAAAACGGGAATTTCAAGACAAGGAAGTCCTGTGCAGAATTATCTAGAAGTGTGACAGATACTATCAATCGGATAAATGCCAAGACAAATTTGGGTCTGTTGCCACCTTTTTTTTTTTTTTTTACGCAAGAGATGGACGCAGGCAGAGACGTCTTTGGCCTGGCTGGGTGGACCGGTCATCTTGACGACCATCGATCAATCGGCCCAACAACATTCAGAATCAAAATGACGGCGCCCACTGGGACCCACCATGTGGTAATCTTGCACAACCTGGAGATTGTCCCAGAAAACAACACACACACACACACACACACACACACACACACATACACACACACACAAAGAAATCATTCCGGTTCCCTCACTGTGGTGGAAATCTGTGTGTTGGTGAAAGTGTAGGGAGGGGTCCTTGGAAGGGCAGATGGAGGTAATAAATCACAAATTCTTGTAGAAAATAAGAGAAAGGAATTCTTCCTTTCTCCCCCCTCGCCCCTCCCCCCTTTTTTTTCAGAACTTTTCTCTGTTTCCAAAGGATGTAACTCTTTTTTTCAGTGGCTACAGGGAGCCTTTCTCTTAAAACAGCAGTTCTCAACCTGTGGGTCGTGACCTCGGCGGGGGGGGGGGGGTTGAACGACCAAAACACAGGGGTCACCTAAAGCCATCGGAAAATACATAATGCATATCAGGTATTTACATTCTGAATCATAACTGTAGCAAAATTACAGTGATGAAGTAGCCACCAAAATTATTTTTTGGTTTGGGGGGGTCACCGCAACATGAGGAACTGGATTGCGGGGTCACGGCATTAGAAAGGTTGAGAACCACTGTCTTAGAACATTTCTTTACCAAACGAGGCTGTGTCCAGCGGTGTGTCTGTGGGAGCCGTACCGTGGACATCTTGGTGGTTTGCCTATGATGACCGTGGCATTCTGGTATTCCCCAATACGTGCCCCTCCTGCAAGGCTGGGGAAATTCCTTCCGTTCCCCTGTGTCTGCAGAAAATACTTCCCAAACTGTTATAACCTCCTCAACAACAACAAGGCACACACACACACACTCACACACACACACACACACACACACACACACAAAAGGACTTTTGGAGGGAGATCTCTTTGTGGACACACACTCCATGACCAAGGACAAGGCTCAGGGAAGGAGGTCGCAGGACACTGTGCGTGGATTCTCGTGGGACAAGACACCCCGATGTTAGGACAAGCCACCCCCCCGAGTACCGAGGGAGATCGCTTACGCTCACCCGATGTCACATCCCCGACCTCCACGCGGGCTGGGCACACCCCCCGCCAGGCGGGCGTTCCCCCAAATATAATCTGGGCGTCGGGGCGGTTCAGTGTGGACCCAGAATGCCGAGTGAGTTGCAGCCTCCACGGACACGCCCGTCTTATCTGCAGCCCCACCCATGGCGACATGGGGACCCCGTTCCCCCTGACAGAGACCATCGTGATTGGAAAGTCTGAGCAGGAAGAAATAGCGGGAACGGTCCTCACGTGGGGGTTCGTCTGTCTCCTTCGAGGGAAACATTGGTTACAAAAAATAGCCAGATGGTCACCCATAAAATCCTGCCACGACCGCTTTCTCCTGAGATGGTCCAAGTCACTCTTAGACCTTCTCTCTTCCTTCCCAAATGAGCTCAGGGCCAGCAGCACCTCACCCAGATGAAGATAAGCCCCCCGTCCCTTTAAAATTAAGGGTTTTAACATCTCCAGAGGCCAACAGACCATGCAGAAGCAGGCGTACAGGAAAGGAGCTATACAGAAAATGCAACTGAATTTTATCGGGGCCGATCACACAGGTGGGTACAGTGGGTGGCTTTTTCTGTGCCAGGGAGGCAGAGACAGGCGTCCAAGGGTGGAACACTCCAGGCCGCGTAAGCTCGGGTGTGCCGTGTAGGGCGGCGCGGGAACCCACGGTGACCCCCCCCCCCCCGTGGCGGCGGCCGGGAGACCTCGGCTCAGGTAGCCGTGCGAGCCTTTCAAAGCCCGAGACACGGAACACAGCTAACTGTCCTTGTGACGACGGCGTGCGGTGCCCCGATCCAGAGACGTCTGGACCTATCTCTCTCACTCCCCCACCCCCCCACCCCGTCCCCAGAGAGGTCACCGTGATGACCAGCTAGGCCAGGGATCCCCAAACTTTTTACACAGGGGGCCAGTTCACTGTCCCTCAGACCGTTGGAGGGCCGGACTATAAAAAAAAAGCTATGAACAAATCCCTATGCACACTGCACATATCTTATTTTAAAGTAAAAAAAACAAAACGGGAACAAATACAATATTTAAAATAAAAAACAAGTAAATTTAAATCAACAAACTGACCAGTATTTCAATGGGAACTATGGGCCTGCTTTTGGCTAATGAGATGGTCAATGCGCTCCTCTCACTGACCACCAATGAAAGAGGTGCCCCTTCCAGAAGTGCGGCGGGGGCCGGATAAATGGCCTCAGGGGGCCGCATGTGGCCTGCAGGCCGTAGTTTGGGGACCCCTGAGCTAGGTGAACATCAGCGGGCAGAGGATTCTAACTAGAATGAGACAAAGGAGCAAAAACACCAGCAACCTGTCACAGGTCAAAGCACAGCCTGTCACCCTCGGGACGGCTGACATTCAGGGCTGGTGGCTCTCCCGACGTGGGGCGTCCTGTGCCCTGTAGGGCGTGGAGCAGCCTCCCTGGTCTCCCCACCCCCACCACCCCCACCCCCACCAGAGGCCAGCGCCAACCCCTCCCCTATGAAGACGACCAACACTGTCTGGGGACATTTTCAAGTGTCCCACCTAAAAGTTAAAGTCGCCCCGTCTCTTTCTCTGGCCTCTCTTTCTGCCTCCGCCCCCTCGCGGCTCTGTCCCCCCAGAAATTTCTGAAGCAGCTTGGAAACACAGGGCCCAGGGTCCTTCCTCCCCCCCCCCACCCCGAGGACGCCTAACCCTAACCCCTAACCCCTAACTCTAAGCCCTGACCTTTACCCTGACCCTGACCCTGACCCTAACCCTAACCCCTAACTCTAAGCCCTGACCCTAACCCAGCGGTTCTCAACCTGTGGGTCGCGACCCCGGCGGGGTCGCCGAAAGCCATCGGAAAATACATAATGCATATCAGGTATTTACATTCCGAATCGTAACTGTAGCAAAATTACAGTTATGAAGTAGCCACCAAAATTATATTTTTGGTTTGGGGGTCACCGCCACATGAGGAACTGGATTGCGGGGTCACGGCATTAGAAAGGTGGAGAACCACTGCCCTAACCCCTAACCCTAACTCCAAAGTGGACACCTGTCTCCCCCATCCCCCTACTCCCCACCCGGGTCTGCCTCAAAGGACTTTCGAAACCTGAGTGGAAACCATAGTAAATGTATATATTTCTAGATGGAAGCGTGCCATGAGCACCACTAGCCAGAAAGTAAGGTTGCCAGAGGCAGAAAACCCCATCTGTTAGACACCTTTCAGAACCACCTGTTCCTGTCCCCAGCCCCAGGGCGACCGACCGGGTGAGGGAGGTGGGGGGTGGGGAGGCAGGGAGGGGCCCTTTGCAAGATCAACAGCTGAGAAACCTTGGGGTTTATCTGCTCCTTCCGGACTGAGCTTAGCTCCCTAACCCCCACACACCCACCCAAATCAACACCGGCTTCCTAAATGTATTGACCATGTTGACTGGTGTTGCTAGGCGCAACAAACATAGAAACCAGGCAGTCACAGGCTCCCCGGGCTGTGGGTTTTATTTTATTTTTTTTATTTATTCTGCCCTAGAAGTTTCTAAATGACTTGTTTGGGGGCCCAAAGCATACACAGCTAGGTACCACCCGCCTGTGCAACCCCATCAAGAATCTGGAAAACCGCCTGACCTGTGGTGGCGCAGTGGATAAAGCGTCGACCTGGAAACGCTGAGGTCGCCGGTTCAAAACCCTAGGCTTGGCTGGTCAAGGTACATATGGGAGTTGATGCTTCCAGCTCCTCCCCCCTGACTCTTTCTCTCCTCTCTCTCTCTCTGTCTCTCGCTCTCCCTCTCTCTCTCCTCTCTAAAATGAATAAATAAAAAAAATAAAAAATAAAAAATTAAGAATTTGGAAAACCGTGTCTGAACAGAGTCACCTTCTTAA
Source organism: Saccopteryx bilineata (assembly GCF_036850765.1). Taxonomy (NCBI): domain Eukaryota; kingdom Metazoa; phylum Chordata; class Mammalia; order Chiroptera; family Emballonuridae; genus Saccopteryx; species Saccopteryx bilineata. The sequence goes on from NC_089502.1 coordinate 146,630,907, forward strand.
CCCATTTGTACCGAGTAGTGGTCACCTGAGTGTCCCCTGACCTTCTCAATTCTGCTGCTGATACTATTTGGGGGGAGAAGGGGGGGACTGTGTCCCATTCACCAGTTTGTATTTTTCTGAAGCTGGAAACGGGGAGAGACAGTCAGACAGACTCCCGCATGCGCCCGACCGGGATCCACCCAGCACGCCCACCAGGGGCGACGCTCTGCCCACCAGGGGGCGATGCTCTGCCCCTCCGGGGCGTCGCTCTGCCACGATCAGAGCCACTCTAGCGCCTGGGGCAGAGGCCAAGGAGCCATCCCCAGCGCCCGGGGCCATCTTTGCTCCAATGGAGCCTTGGCTGCAGGAGGGGAAGAGAGAGACAGAGAGGAAGGAGAGGGGGAAGAGGTGGAGAAGCAAATGAGCGCTTCTCCTGTGTGCCCTGGCCGGGAATCGAACCCGGGTCCCCCGCATGCCAGGCCGACGCTCTACCGCTGAGCCAACCGGCCAGGGCCCCATTCACCAATTTGGATTAGTTCTCTTTTCCCAGGAGACGGTACATGCACGAGTGACCTGAATCACTTCCGATCCATTTCCCTGGGCCGTGGCACCCAATAGGCGTTCAAAAAAAAAAAAATATTTTTTTTTAAACGTGTCACCAGAGAGATACATCAGAATTGTGTGTGTGTGGGGGGGGGGGGTTGCGGGGTGGAGCTGGTGTCCACTGAACAAAAACAACAACGACAAGATGCAGAAATCGTCTCTGTTGTGGGGAAGCCACGTGGGATGACATCGGACATCTGGGAAAGCAACGGAGAAACGGGACCCTGTCCGACCCCCCATGGCTCAGGCCTCACGTTCTACAAAGTCACCACCCAGGCCTTTGCCAATGAATGTCCTGTGTCCTGTTTCTGGTTCCAAAAAACAAATACAGACCCCAGCGCGCCCCCCTCCCCTCTCACACCAAGCCCTGAAACTTGACTGCCTGCCTCTCGCCCCCCCACCCCTCATAGGGGAGGGCAACTTACAAAACATGGTTGTATAAACGGGGGTGGGGGGGGGCGCAATAAACTCACCGTTAACTGGAGAAAGCTACAAACTGCCACGCCCGGTACACTCACCAACTCTCGCTCCGCAAAGCAGGGAGGGAGACGCTGGCCAAAACCCCAACTTCCATTTTGGGAGCAGAAAGGACACAGGGCAGGCCAGGAATAGACCCGGCCTGGCCGGCGGTGTGTGTATGTGTGTGGGGGGGTGTTCTAGAGGGTGTCCCTACTTTTGAACCCCGCCCTGCGTCCCCTAAATTACTGCCCGGAACACCTGGGCTCGTCCCGGAGAGAACATTCCTGCTCCGCCTAAACCCCAGGGCTGGGAGCCCCGCGAGAGCGCAAACGTGCCTTACGGCCTGGACAAGCCAGGCGTGATTTTTGAACCTTTCCAAGGCTCTGAGCTCCTAAGCTTTCCCGCTCCTCCTCCCCTTCTCGCCCCGGGTGGGGAGGCTCCGGAGAGTCGCCTCCAAATTTAGGCCCAGGACGCAGGGCGTGGCTCGGAGCAGACGCCGTGGGCCGCGCCCCAGAACAAAGAAGTTTGCTGGGAACCCGGCCCCCAGGTGCAGAGGCGCCAAGGCGAGGAGGCCCCGGGAACGGAGATGATCCCTCCCCAGCGTGCGCGGAAGTCGGATCGCACCGCTGCCCACCCACCCCCGCAGGCCGCGGCGGCTTTTCAGAGTTGGGGACTTTGCAAACCCAACTTGACGGTTCGCCTCCGGAGCGAGTCTCAGAGCGGCGGCGAAGGAGGAAGCAAGTTGGGGAAACCGTAGCGTAGCCGCCAGCTTGGGGCGTTGGCCACGCGTGGGTACGGCGCTGCGCCCCCTCCATGCGTCCCCTCCATCCACGGAGACCTGTCCGCGCCCTGGGCCCCCCAGCCGTCCCGCCGCGAGCTCACCATCGCCGGACACCAGACTGCCCAGCAGGCCGACCAGCAGCAGCGCGAAGACCGCGCTGCGCGCCATGGTGAGCCCGGTGCCGCGCGCAGGTACGATCCGCTGACTGAGGCGCGCAGGAGGCGGCGGCGGCGGCGGGACCGGGACCAACACTCCCTTCCACCCCAGGGCGGAGCCCGCGGCGGCGAGTGGGAGAAGGGGCGCGGCGTTGTCACCCCGCCCCGGCCCGCGTTCGCCCCGCCTGTGGCCACCCCCACGCCGCCGCCGCCGCCGCCGCCGCCGCCTCCGCGGAGAACCCAGGGGTCCCGCGCGCGCGCGCGCGCGGGGGGCTGGAAGGGTTTGGCCCGGTCCCCCTGGGCGGCCTAAACGGGGAAGAAAAGACCCTTTCTCCTTTCTGGGGAAAGTGTGGGAGCGCCCTACCCCCCCCCCCGACGGGAACCCCAGGGCTGCAGCAGAAAGTGCAGATAAAATCTTCCTTTGTTCGCCAAGTGTGGGTCCGGGTCCCCGTGCCCGGTCCTGTACCAGCACAGGCTCTGTAACACACCGAAAACCCGTCCCTTCAGAGGAAACTGGGTGAGGAGGGGGCCCTCCTTGTCTCCACAGCCCCTTCCAGACCCCAGCGGGACCCCCACCCACCCCAGGGAGACGGCTTAGGAACAACAACGAGGTGAAATGTCTCTACCGTTTGGAGAACGTGGGGGCGCACTGCTACCCCCGGGGCGCGGCCCCTTCCCAAAGATCCAGAGTGCAGTCACAGAGCCCGCAGCAGGGGTGGGGACTTTGGGGTCCACAGTGCAGACCCCTTAGTCCCCAGCCTGACCCAGGACTGCCCTCTGAGGGGCCTCCAGGTCCCCAAAAAAATCTCCCCAGGCCACGGTGCACGGTAGGGTGTGAAGGGCAAGACCTGTGTCTCCTCTCCCGGCTGAGACCCCCAAGCAAGCTGGTCAGAATTTTTGGTGACATTCAAAAGCCGCCGCTGAACTGTGGTTTTTCCTGTCTCCGGCTTCCCATAACATATACACACACACACACACACACACACACACACACACACACACACGTTTTGGGTTTTGTTTTTTTTTTTTTAAATGAAGGTCTTAGCTTAAAATTCTGTCCATGTTTCTGCAAGGCGGTGAGAGACAGCGTCTCAGACCGTCCGTCCCTGAGTCACATTCCGGCATTCCTCCGTCCCAACCCACACCAGGTCCTGCTAGTCCGCTCCTCCCATCCTCCCAGCATGAGTCAGGGCCCTCCTGACCTGGCCCTCTGGACTCTAGTGTCCTGCTGTCTCTCACGGTAGACACCAGCTCCCCTGGCTCAGACACAGCCTTGGCCAGAGGTGGTTGGACCTGTCGTTCATGGCCCCAGTGCCCCAGAGTATCTACGTGACAGCTCACCGCAGGGACACAGCCCCTCTCACCTGCAGAAGGAATCGGCAGGGAGGTTGAACCATTTTTCTGCAACAGAATCCCAAAGACAGGAAGACAGAGAGTATCGTTTTCGTATTTTTCTGAAGCTGGAAACGGGGAGAGACAGTCAGACAGACTCCCGCATGCGCCCGACAGGGATCCACCTGGCACGCCCACCAGGGGCGAGGCTCTGCCCATCTTGGGTGTCGCTCTGCCTCAACCAGAGCCACTCTAGCGCCTGGGGCAGAGGCCAAGGAGCCATCCCCAGCGCCCGGGCCATCTTTACTCCAATGGAGCCTTGGCTGCGGGAGGGGAAGAGAGAGACAGAGAGTAAGGAGGGGGGGGGTGGAGAAGCAAATGGGCGCTTCTCCTGTATGCCCTGGCCGGGAATCGAACCCGGGTCCCCTGCTCGCCAGGCGGATGCTCTACCGCTGAGCCAACCGGCCAGGGCGACAGTGTATCATTTTCAAGGGGAAAACAAAACACATAAAGCAACCCTGCCTTGGAAGTGTTACTTCTTGTAGCAAAACCTGGGGCTGACGGCCCAGCCTCAGGGTGCACTCCGGCAATATTGTTGCAGTCTTCTTCTGTCCTCTCCCCCCCATGGAGCCTTGAAAGTGTCAGGTGACATTTTCCCCTTTCCTTGGCCCATGATGGTGAATAGGGAGACCCCAGCACAGGAGACCCCATGGGATGACCTCAGGGGCTCTTCTCCTTGTGGAGCGAGGGGATGATGCTGGGGCTGCTGCAGCCTCTTTGGCAACCCGAGGTGAGTCAGCCTCGGAATGAAACATTGCTAAGACAAAAACAAACAAACGAACAAACCAAAAAAAGGTCATGCTTCCTTCGGAATCCCAGCTCTTCCTGCCTGAGAAATTTTCACTTCACCCCTATGACCTTCAGAAGAGACTTTAGCCCTGGCTGGTTGGCTCAGTGGTAGAGCGTCGGCCTGGCGTGCAAGGGGTCCCGGGTTCGATTCCCAGCCAGGGCACACAGGAGAAGCGCCCATCTGCTTCTCCACCCCTCCCCTTCTCCTTTCTCTCTGTCTCTCTCTTCCCCCCCACCGCAGCCGAGGCTCCATTGGAGCAAAGATGGCCCGGGCGCTGGGGATGGCTCCTTGGCCTCTGCCCCAGGCGCTAGAGTGGCTCTGGTTGCAACAGAGCGACGCCCCGGAGGGGCAGAGCATCACCCCCTGGTGGACAGAGCGTCGCCCCCTGGTGGGCGTGCCGGGTGGATCCCGGTGGGGCGCATGCGGGAGTCTGACTGTCTCTCCCCGTTTCCAGCTTCGGAAAAATAAAAAAAAAAAAAAAAAAAAAAGAAAGAAAGAAGAGACTTTAGCTTGCATGATCTCGAACCTCTGACGATGGTGGAAGCTCTCCCCGCCCCCCCCCGCCCCCCTTTTTGCAGCACCCTTCAGGTCCTACGGAAGGTTCTGGAGTCTTGGAGCACCTTACGCCCAGGGGTCAGGTCCCCGGCACCCTCTGTAATAAAGACACATTGTCGCCTTCCGATTGCCAGACTCCGAGTCGCCTCCTCTTGTCTGTCTCCCTACAGAGATGCATTTGGAAGACGGCTCTTTCTAATTCATTAAGAGGCTCCTCGGGCGATTATTTCAAAGCACCGCCATCCCCCCTTGGCTCAGAATGAATACCGTCCGTCCGTCATCTTGTGCAGGCACTTTGGTGACAAGAGGCCTTCGCCTTTTGCAGAATGAAAATTAAATTAGCTTGAGAAGACTCTTGGGTGGTAGCCAGCCGGCCCGGGGAAGGCCGTAAGCCAGACAGAGAGACGGTTCCCGGACACGCCAGGCTTCCCGGTGTTATACTGGGAACACACAGCCAAGAACTGACCGTTTCTGACAGACCCAAATGGCTGTTCTGTGCATTGGTTTCAAGGGGACCTGCAGTGGCTCTGGGGCGCTGAGGGACCCTGGCTCAGCTCCTCGGTGTTTAGCGGTTCACTGACCTGACTTGGGTCTGATGTATGTGCTGTTCTCCAAGCCACAGTTATGATGTGTATATGGACATGTTCTCTCTAGAACACACAATATTCGTGTATATCAATGTCCACACCTACATTTATGTACATATCGTTTTCTCTTCATCCACCCATTTATCAATCTGTTCATTTATCATTTGCCCTCCCTTTTATCTGTCCTACCATCCACCCATCCACCCATCCACTCGTCCACCATCCACCCATCCATCCATCTTCCATTGATCTATTTATCCATCCATCCATCCACCTATCAACCCATTTGCTCATCCACTCATCCACCCATCCATCCATCCACCCACCCATCCACTCATCCACCCATCCATCCACTCATCCACCCATCCATCCACCCACCCATCCATCCATTATCATCCATCCATCCACCCACCCATCCATTCATCCACCCATCCACCATCCATCCATCCATCCATCCACCCACCCATCCATTAATTCATCCATCCATCCACTCATCCATCAATCCATCCATCCATCCATCCACCCATCCATCCACCCACCCATCCACCCGTCCACCATCCATCCATCCATCCACCCACCCATCCATTCATCCACCCATCCACCATCCATCCATCCATCCATCCATCCATCCATCATCATCCACCATCCATCCATTCATCTACCCACCATCCATCCATCATCCATCCATCCATCCATCCACCCTCCCATCTATCCATTCCTCCATCCATCCATCCATTCATCCACTCATCCAGTGGAAGGAAGGAGGAAAGGAAGGAGAGAAGGAAGGAAGGAAGGAAGGAAGGAAGGAAGGAAGGAAGGAAGGAAGGAAGGAAGGAAGGACAACTGGATGGATGGGTGGAGGGATGGATGGATGAACAAACAGGTAAATTATTTGCCGGCCACCTGTGTACTAGTTTCTCACTCACCAGTGTTCCCACGCTGGGAAACAGCTATGGCGTAGGCATACTGAACTCATTAGCCTACTTCTTCTGATAAGAGCACTGGGTGTGGTCAGAGGTCCCTCCAGTGCTGGGCCCGGATTACAGCCAAGAAGAGCTCTTTGCTGCCAAATTGAAGCTAAACTGTGCGTTACCTTCCGCCTCGTACCTGCCTCTGACCACGGGCCTTTTCCTCAGACCATTCACAGCGACCACAGATAAAAAGCGTGTTGTCACCTGGACTTTATACATCGGAAGCATCGTGGTTTCTGCCCATCTGTGGTCCAACCCATGCGAAAAACAATAACTTAATTAATGTAGCAAAAGCTTGATGTAAACCTCTATGTGTGTGTGTGTTTATCCTGTTCAACATAACATAGGTTGGGTCTCCTACAGAAATCAAGAGACGTAGGATATCTGCTTAATATATGAACTTCTGGTTTTTTTAAATATATTACTTCAATTTTTTAAAAAAAATTTTTACTAATTTTTTTTTACAGAGACAGAGAGAGAGTCAGAGAGAGGGATAGACAGGGACAGACAGACAGGAACAGAGAGATGAGAAGCATCAATCATTAGTTTTTCGTTGCGCATTGCAACACCTTAGTTGTTCATTGATTGCTTTCTTATTATGTGCCTTGATCGTGGGGCTAAACGAGATGAGCCCACGCTCAAGCTGGAGACCTTGGGGTCTTGAACCTGGGTCCTCCGTGTCCCAGTCCGATGCTCTATCCACTGTGCCACCACCTGGTCAGGCTATTGATTGGTTTTAGAGAGAGAGAGATAGATAGAGAGAGAGAGAGAGAGAGAGAGAGAGAGGAAAAGAGGGGGAGAAAGGGAGACAGACAGAGAGAAAGAGAGAGAGACAGAAACATTGATTTGCTCCTGTGTGTGCCCTGCCCAGGGATTGAACCAGCAACTCCTGAGCTCGGGCTGGTGTTCTAACCAACCGAGCTATCCGGCCCGGGCAGACTTCAGTTTTTTTTTAATTTACTTTTAATTGATTGGGATGATGTGGTTCATGCAACCATAGAGGTTTGTGGTTTGTTTGTTTATTTTTAAAAATGTGCGACTGAATATAACAACATCTATCTACACACTGCCCGGTGCCCCCTCTGCCCCGAGAAAAGTCTGTCTTCGTGCCCAGTTCTCCCCCTCATCCCCCTTCTCCTGACCTCCACCCCCTTTTTTCCCTCCGGCTGTGGGTACCCTGTTGTTTCGCCTCCTTTGATTTTGTCCTCTCTTCCCCCCTTCTCTCCTCGGACAGCCGTCCGGGGGCTCCCGCTGACCCTGTCTCCGTTTCTGTTCTGTTCCTCACTTCACCGTGTTCGCGAGATTCCACACATCAGTGAGATCACGGGACACCCACCCTTCTCTACCTGGCTTACTCCGCACTGCTCAAGCGGCCAGCGCCTGGGCTTAGCCTGGCTCGGAATCAACAGCCCGCTTCCCACAATCCTCTTGCACTTAAAACCCGGAGTCCCGAGCCCTGACCGGTTGGCTCAGTGGTAGAGCGTCGGCCTGGCCTGCAGGGGACCCGGGTTCGATTCCCGGCCAGGGCACACAGGAGAAGCGCCCATCTGCTTCTCCACCCCTCCCCCTCTCCTTCCTCTCTGTCTCTCTCTTCCCCTCCCGCAGCCAAGGCTCCATTGAAGCAAAGATGGCCCGGGCGCTGGGGATGGCTCCTTGGCCTCTGCCCCAGGCGCTAGAGTGGCTCTGGTCACGGCAGAGCGACGCCCCGGAGGGGTAGAGCATCGCCCCCTGGTGGGCAGAGCATCGCCCCCTGGTGGGCGTGCCGGGTGGATCCCGGTCGGGCGCATGCGGGAGTCTGTCTGACTGTCTCTCCCTGTTTCCAGCTTCAGAAAAACAAAAACAAAAACAAAAAAAACCCAGAGTCCCGATTGTCCCCGAGTCAAGTCCGGTCGGTGAACAGCCCCGTGTGTGTGTGTGTGTGTGTGTGTGTGTGTGTGTGTGTGGTGGGGACCGCGTGGACGTTGCTGGCACTGTGTCCGGGACACGACAGGTCAGTCACAGCGAATGAGCTGGAGGCGTCCATCCCAGGCTGTCCCCAAAGGACGGGAAGGGACAGTGGAGCTGCTTAAACGAGCGTCCATTTATTTCTGAGCTTCCTGCTAAAACTCACGACAGTCTGTCTGTCAACCTTTTCCTCTTCAGCGCCTGGGCTGGGGGGAGCCCGTCCCCTGAGGGGCTCGGGCTGCTTGAGACAGGCAGTGACAACGCGGAACAGCTCCGAGGGAGCGCGAGGGCTTCTCGCGACAGCCTAGCCGTCACTCTGTCCCCGAAAGCACATTCCCACACGGAGTAGGGGTCCGAGCCCTGAGGCCGTGCGGGGATCAGGGGCCCAGAATCGTGATGTAGTCGGAGATTGGCGTGTAAATTTTGAGGACCCCCAGGCCTTCACGAGGAGAAGTGAGCCCTTGATCGGTGCCTTACCGAAAAAGATAGTCGATACACACTTGTTTTCTGTGTGAAATGTATCATATAACGGTAAGTTTACCACACACAGGAAACCACAGGGGGAAAAAAAAAAGCGTCGGCCTGGGATGCTGAGGACCCAGGTTCAAGACCCTGAGGTTGTTGGCTTGAGCCCAAAGGCCACTGGCTTGAAGCCCAAGGTCACTAGCTTGAGCATGAGATCCTAGACATGACCCCATGGTCACTGGCTTGAGCCCAAGGTTGCTGGCTTGAGCCCAAGGTTGCTGGCTTGAGCCCAAGGTCGCTGGCTCGAGCAAGGGGTCACTAGCTCTGCTGTAGCCTCTGGTCAGGGCACATATGAGAAAGCAATTAATGAACAAGTAAGGAGCCGCAACAAAGAATTGATGCTTCTCATCTCTCCCTTGTCTGTCTGTCCCTGTCTCTCTCTCTCTCTCCCTCTCTCTCTTTCTCCCTCTCAAAAAAAAGTATCATTCAAAAAAATCACAAATACTTTATGCATTTGTGACATACCTAAATTTTTCTTAAGTTTCTTTTTTTCGTATCTCTCTCTCTCTCTCTCTCTCTCTCTCGAGTACTTGGTTCATCTGTGAGTTTTTCCCAAAGGTCTTAAATCTGCAAGAAAGTTTCCAATATATTTATTAGGGGGAAAAACCACGTAGAAAGAGACCCGGGTAGTTCAATCCACTGACGTTCAAGGTCCGCTTGTACCTGCCTGTGTGTGCGCCTGGCCTGGGCCAGAGAGACCACACCTGTCACCTCTGAAATAATCTGAGGGGCTCCGGTTGCTGTGTGTGTAAGTGACGACCCCCAACCCTTCCCGGTTAGAGAGAGACAGACCTGTGCGTTTCTATGCCTGACGCTTTAGAGGCAAAGTGTCGGCTCAGATGAGGGCAAAAAACACATCATTTAGGGCAGTGGTCCCCAACCTTTTTTTGGGGCCACGGACCGGTTTAATGTCAGAAAATATTTTCACGGACCGGTCTTTAGGGTGAGACAGATAAATGGATCACATGACCGAGACAAGCGTCAAGAGTGAGTCTTAGATGAATGTAACAGAGGGAATCTGGTCATTTTTTAAAAATAAAACATTAGGCCCTGGCCGGTTGGCTCAGTGGTAGAGCGTCGGCCTGGCGTGCAGGAGTCCCAGGTTCGATTCCCGGCCAGAGCACACAGGAGAAGCGCCCATCTGCTTCTCCACCCCTCCTCCTCTCCTTCCTCTCTGTCTCTCTCTTCCCCTCCCGCAGCCCAGCCGAGGCTCCATTAGAGCAAAGTTGGCCCAGGCGCTGAGGATGGCTCCTTGGCCTCTGCCCCAGGCGCTAGAGTGGCTCTGGTCGCAACAGAGCAACGCCCCAGATGGGCAGAGTATTGCCCCCTGGTGGGTGTGCCGGGTGGATCCCGGTCGGGCACATGCGGGAGTCTGTCTGACTGCCTCCCCGTTTCCAGCTTCAGAAAAATACAAAAAATAATAATAATAATAATAAAACATCGTTCAGACTTAAATAGAAATAAAACAGAAATAATGTAAGTTATTTATTCTTTCTCTGCGGACCAGTACCAAATGGCCCACGGACCGGTACCGGTCTACAGTCCAGGGGTTGGGGACCACTGATTTAGGGAACCAGAGAATAACATTTCCCCTCACCCGTTGTTTTTGTTTTGTTTTGTTTTTTGTTTTTTACAGAGCATCAGAGAGAGGGATAGATAGGGACAGACAGACAGGAACGGAGAGAGATGAGAAGCATCAATCATTAGTTTTTTGTAGCGACACCTTAGTTGTTCATTGATTGCTTTCTCATATGTGCCTTGACCGTGGGGTTACAGCAGACCGAGTGACCCCTTGCTCGAGCCAGCGACCTTGGGTCCAAGCTGGTGATCCTTGCTCAAACCAGATGAGCCCGCGCTCAAGCTGGCGACCTCGGGGTCTTGAACCTGGGTCCTCAGCATCCCAGTCTAATGCTCTATCTACTGTGCCACCGCCTGGTCAGGCCTGTACCCGTTTTTTTGTTTGTTTGTTCATTCAACACACCTCCTGGTAGGGACACTGGCTGGTTAGCACCAGGAAAAACATCGCCCATTCAAGATGCTCTTAGATTGCCCACAAATCACTCCCCGAGAGCTAGTGGCTTCCTGTGACACGTCCGGTGGGCAGAGAGGGTTTGAGACGCGTCCACAGGAAACACGGCCAGTCCCTCTTCAGCATCACCGTTTCCTCTGCCATCTTCCTGCCCGATGGACAGAAGCTGGACCTCACCACGCTCTGCGGCCACAGCCACCAGACCGGAACCCAGGGCTCGGAATCGCCGGACCTTCCCTTCGAGAGCCGTCCCCTGCTCACCCGGGGGTCCCCGACTCAACCACGTCGTGTCACCACCACCCCCCGTCCCCGGTCGGGCGTCTCGTCAACAACAGACGGCTACTTCTTGCGGCGTGTGGAGGGTGGACGTCCAAAGTCGAGGGGCCGGCAGATTCGGTGTCTAGGGAGGACCCCCGTCCTGGGTCATGGCGGCCGGCCGTGTGTCCTTTAGTGCATCCTTGCCGGGTGGGACCGGCCAGGGTGTCCCCTGTTGTCCTCTGTGTAAGGGCACCCACACCTTACTGGGCATTCCCGCCTCATGACCTGACCCCCCGTGGAACGCCTTACCTCCCGATGTACATTAGGCCCTGGCTGGTTGGCTCAGTGGATAAAGTGTCGACCTTATGTGCGGATGTCCCGGGTTCGATTCCCGGCCAGAGCACACAGGAGAAGCACCCATCTGCTTCTCCACCCTTCCCCCTCTCCTTCCTCTCTGTCTCTCTCTTCCCCTCCCACAGCCAGTGGCTCGACTGGTTCTAGCATCAGCCTCAGGCTATGAGAATAGCTTGGTTGGTCCAAGCATTGGCCCCAGATGGGCAGAGCATCGCCCCCTAGTGGGCTTGCCGAGTGTTGGGGGGGTCTCGATTTATGAATTTTTAGGGGGACAGAGGGAGACACACACGGCTTCAGTCCATAACAGGAAGATTCAGTGAGGGGTCTGAATGACCCTCGTCTACTCGGACCAAGATTACGGTGCCTGGTCAACCTTTGGTGCCCACGGGGAGCAAACTCCTAAGAAAGGGAAAGCGGAATTAGTTTTGCGAGCACAGGGGACCCTCGGGGCTGCTGCGTCCTGGGCTGTTTCCAACCCCACCCAGGGGATCTCAAGCTTGGGGTGCTTGGGGGGGTCAGCCCACGTGGGTCCTGTAACTTCCCGCCGTGGCTAAGTGCTTTTATCCGCTTGGCGCAGGGGTCGGGAAGCTTTCTGGCTGAGAGAGCCAGGAACGCCACATATTTTAAAACGTCATTCCGTGAGAGCCATACAACGACCCGTGGACGTGACACATTAACCAATAAAAATCTGGTGTTGTCCCGGAGGACAGCTGTGATGGGCTCCCGCCGCCCGCAACCATGAACATGAGCGGTAGGAAGTGAATGGATTGTAACCCATGAGAATGTTTTATGTCCTTAACGTTATTATTATTTTTTTTATTAAAGATTTGTCTGCGAGCCAGAGGCAGCCATCAAAAGAACCTCCCTGCTCTGCTGACCCAACCCAAATGGCCAGACTGCAGAACCGTGAGCCAACTCACTGCTGATAGTGCCTGTTTGTATTTTTTTTTCTCTTTCATTCATTTTATGAAGGTAAGGAAAAGGGGGGACAAAATCTAGCCAGACATCACTCAGGACAGAGACCATGAACAGCCACCAGAACATTTCAGAGGACAATTCTGGAAAAAAGAAGGTAAAAAACAGTCCTGTTTGTGTCTTGAATTGTTTATTAGTTCCAATCGTACTATTAAAAATGTACTTTAGGCCCTGGCTGGTTGGCTCAGTGGATAAAGTGTCGACCTTATGTGCAGATGTCCCGGGTTCAATTCCCGGCCAGAGCACACAAGAGAAGCACCCATCTGCTTCTCCACCCCTCCCCCTCTCCTTCCTCTCTGTCTCTCTCTTCCCCTCTCACAGCCAGTGGTTCGATTGGTTCTAGCATCAGCCTCAGGCTCTGAGAATAGTTTGGTTGGTCCAAGCATTGGCCCCAGGTAGGCAGAGCATCGCCCCCTAGTGGGCTTGCCGAGTGGATCCTGGTTGGACCACATGCGGGAGTCTGTCTCTCTATCTCCCCTCCTCTCGCTAAAAAACAAAATTTACTTTCCATAACTGTATTTTCTGTTGACATATGACGCTTTTTTTTAATTAAACAAATTAATTACTATTTATTTACGTTGAATATTATTTTGTATTAGTTTCAGACGTGCAACAGAGTGGCCAAAGAATCACATGCTTAACAAAGCGGTGTCCACCCCCCGCTGAGAGCTCTAGTGTCCACCTGGCCCCACCCGTACCGATGACCATACGACTGACTCCATTCTCCGTTGCTGGACGGACTCTATTCTCCGTTGCTGGGACATCGCGTGACTGACCTCCGACTGCCCACCTGTGCTTCTCGATTGGCATTTTTATTAAGACACCAAGTTGTGGAGTCGTCCCTGCCCCCCCCCCCCCCACCGAGAGAGAGAGCAGGCAGACAGCGTCGCACGAATCTAAGCAGGTCAGACGTCATGTGTGTCCCGCCCGGACCCCCACGGGTGACCTACCTGGGAAATGTACAGCGTCCTCCACCTTGTCCTAAGGCACCTTGGGACTGGGACTCGAGGTCAAGCCCTTACGGACTCCGCCGTGCCTTCGGGTTTGACAGAAGGGGAAGCGTCCGAGAATCCCAGTCCAACCGGCTGGAGGTCAAGGTCAAGCAGATTGGTCTGTGGTTTCTGCCCCGGATTGGACTTGAATTCCCCTAGCTGGCCACGTGGGAGCCAAAAAACTTCTGACGTCACCCCGCACGGGGAGGTGGGCGCCCCCGAGCCACAGTTCCGGGAATTCTTCCACGACTTCGGATCACGTTGGGGTTGCTTTCTCTCACAAACAGCGTCCCAACCTCACGATGGGTGTAAAAAAAAAAAACACCAGCGGCCTCCAGCTGGTCCCAACAGACCAGCACCCAATACCCAGCTGCTTGGAATATCAGCCCAATGTCCTCCTGAGATGCTCAAACCCTTTAAGACTCTTTTATTACTATGTTTCCTTTTAACTGAATTCACTGGGATGACCCTGACCCCTTGACCTTCCTCCACCTCCCTCTCTCTCCCCACCAGCATTTTTTTTTCTCTTTCCTTTCCCTAATTTACTTTTTTGGTCAGTCCTTCCACCCCCACCCCCACCCCGCCCCCAACTGTCCCTCCCAACACCCGTCTCTGCTCAGAGTCCGTCTCTCTTTTGCTCGTTAGTTACATTGTTGCGTTCACGGGCTTCCAGTTACACGTGAGACAACTCATGGGACTGGCCGTCGTCCCCTGCCAGGCTCAGTGCCCGGTCAGCGTGGAGGGCGTTGAACCACACAGCACCTACCTACGATGTGTGTCACGCTCTCTCCGGGCCCTGGGGAAGATTATTCAGTTTCCTATTGTCAAAATAAGGAAACGTTTAATTCCGGGAGAAGCGCTTTGGGGAAGAAAGACCTCCCCTTCCGGGGTCAGGGACCAACACCTGGACATTCCACTGCTGCGTTCTCTCTGCCGGTAATTCAGTAATTGGCTATTCTGTCCCTGTGTCTGAGTGAGTGTGTGTGTGTGTGTGTGTGTGTGTGTGTATCTGTGTTTACACACCCTTAACTTTTTAACAGCCTCACCAAGGACTCCAGTAAATGATCAGCCCTGACTTCAAAGACCAGGACCCGGCGTGATAAAAGTGCCCGCCCCACAGAGAATCTTGTTAAGTCCACCCCCCAGGGTGGACACGGGGCACACTCTGAGCTCGTAAACATTGAACTTCAAGATTCCAAAGAGAATTTAGATCTGCAGTCAACCAGAAAGAGTTACCAATGGTGACCGTTGATGGATTCTTTTTGCTTTTTAAGTTTTGAGATACTGTATCTTATGCTCCATAAGACGCACCCCCACGCCCCCACCCCAAAAAAAAGTGCAGGGAGAAATGCCCGAGCATTTTATAAAGCAAAAAAGATGGTATTTTATTAAATATTTTAACACACCATTTGGTTCAGAATATTTTTTTTTCTTATTTTCCTCCTTAAAACCCTAGGTGCGTCTTATGGTTGGGTGCGTATTGCAGAATGAAAAATATGATAATTAGAGAGTCACAGAAAATACAAGACCAGTCAAAGTTCTACGGGGCTCGGGTCCCAAAACCTCTGCACACAGAGTCCCTTCCCGGGAACACTTAACCATCATTGTTGCAAGACGATATCAAAATCAGGATGGTGGCCCTGAGACAAACCTATTTTGACACTGTAGACTTCATCTCAAATAAAGCTTCTACTGATTCAATCAATTTTATTTCAACAAAATTCCCCTCACCCTGATGCTGACCCTAACCCCTAAGCTCTAAACTTGCCCCAGACCTAGACCCTAACTCTAATATAACCCTAACCCTAAAACAATCCCGAACCCTAATAACAACCCTAAACCTAAGCCAACCATAACTCCACCACAAACCCAAAACCTTACCCTAAACCCTAAGCTCTAACCCTAACCAAGACCCGGAAGCTAACCATAAGGTAATTCTAAACCACACCAAAACACCTAAGCTCTAACCTTGACCAAGAATCGAACCCTAACCCTAACCCTAACCCTAACCCTAACCCTAACCCCTAACCCCTAACCCCTAACCCCTAACCCTAACCCCTAACCCCTAACCCCTAACCCTAACCCCTAACCCTAACCCTAACCCTAACCCTAACCCCTAACCCTAACCCTAACCCCTAACCCCTAACCCTAACCCCTAACCCCTAACCCTAACCCCTAACCCCTAACCCTAACCCTAACCTACATGCACAGTGTTGCAGAGGGTTTATCACTTATCGGGCCACCAGGAAATGTGGATGGAAACCCAGCCCTCAGCTAAGTTCTGGGGGAAACCCCATCAAAGACCTCACAGGTCCGCAGCCCGGGGCCTTCTGCCCGTCATTCCTCAGAATCCTCTCGGGGGGTTTGTGCTAAAGGTCTCCACCCGCAAGGGCTGGGCATTCCTGAGTGGGGAGCGGGGCTCGCCTGAGTCTGAACCCCTTCTGGCTGGTGACATTAGCACCAGGGTCACCCAATAAGAGGGACAGGGGGTGGGGGGTGGGGGAGGAATGAGACCATACCACAGGCCCACGACGGGTCCCTCAGAAACCATCCCACATCTGGGAGTGAACGAGAAAAGGCTTTGGGAAGAGAAGGGACCCACCCCAGTGGGCAGGGAGGGTGTGATTCCATCTGTCCCCTTTCTGGGCCTGGACACCACGCAGAGGAGGCCTAGCAGAGATCCCTGGGTGTGTGTGTGTATGTGTGTAGGAGTCAGAGACCACCCAGGACGGGACACCTTCCAGTCTCTCCCAAGGGTGGCCTTCCGGAGGGGCCGTGAGACGAACTGGTACTCTGGGGGTGTGGCCCGTACCAGCCGGGGCAGCTGCAGGCCTTTCGGAGAACTCGCAGGGGGACCTGTGACTCATCAGAACCCCCTAAGGGCTCATCCTGAGCCCACAGGGCCCCCTCTCTGCAGGCCAGACCTCAGCATGTCAGCACCTGCTTTAGACACCCCCCCTCTGCATGGCGGGGAGCTGTGGTGTGTGCGTGAGCACGTGTGTGTGCGTGTGCACGTGTGTGTGCATGAGCACGTGTGTGTGCATGTGCGTGTGGGGCGGGTCACCCCCCCACCGCTCCAGACAAACCCCTCTTGCTTCCAAACTCAGGAAAGCCACCCATGTACCCCCCCCCCCCGCTCCGCTCCCCACCCCCCAGGGCGGAAGAGATGAATCAGAGGGTGGACCCCGCCCGCATGCTCCGCAGCCCCGCCCTTCCCAGTTTCGATTCTCACTTCCTTTTCTCGAATCGTAAAATCAGTCAGTGATTGGGGGGGGAGGGTGGCCGGGGGAGGGGGAGACGCTCCCAGCTCTCAACATGTGTTTTGGTTTTTGGTTTGTTTGTTTTTTCTGCACACACGGTGTTCAATTATAATGCCTTGATGGGTAGGGAAGGCTGAAAGGTGGCCCCCTCTGCTCTGGGGCAGGGGGCTTGGCTTGTGGGCTTCACCCCCCTCTGCGGAGGAGGGTACAAAGCACCCCAGGATGCTGCTCCCTGCTGTCTGCCTCCCCCTATGGCCACCCTAGCTCTCTACACACTGGTGGTCACTACCCCCTGCAGCCTGTTGCTGGGCGATGACCTTCTGGGGGGGGGGCGCTGCGTGGGCGGGCACAGCTGCCTAACTACTTGCCGGGAACAATGAGCTGCCGCCCTTGCAGGCTTCTAGAAACAAACAGAACAAAAAAAAAAAAATACATAAAAAAATGAAGAACTGAAAGTTTTATTTAGCTCAGGTAGCAATAGTTTGTTTTTTGCACAATCATTATCTGTAAGGCCGGGAGCCGCCATCGTGGCCATTCACATGCAGGTTTGCATTGGATTCGGACAGAGGGCAATGAAACAATGGAGCCAAGAGCTGGTGGGCCATCATCTTTAATCCTAGCTCGCACCCGTTGGGGAGAAATACACACAGTGGGAAAACACTTCCCTTTCCATTCAGGGCTCCCAAAGCCACTGACTTATCCGAGTTTCTTAGAATCAAAGGTTTCTAACCTCACCAGCCTTATTCACCTCTGTTCCCCATCTCCTTCCTTCTCTCTGCACAAATTCTGCACAAACTGGCTTGTCACTCAGCACTCCACCATCTTGGCTGCTTCTCTTCTCCTCCACGTGGCCTTTTTCTGCTCTCTCCTCTAATGCTAATCTCAGGAACCGAGAGAGAGCAAGATCCTGGTCTGCCCCACTTTATAGTGTAGAAATCAAAAAGATTCTACAAAAGATTCTATTAAAGAATCCCATATACAAACAAGGAAGTCTGTGATACAAAGTCACTGATCTGAGGCATAAGGGGATTCCTCATGAGAGTGCACCACCCCACATCATGCAATCAGTCAAGGGTGTGGGGAAAAGCTTAGTCTTAAAACTAACCCTCTCAGGCTATAAGGACCCTGCCTGCTTACAGCCTGTCCCCCACACCCAATGCAAACTATAAGCGAGCAAACATGTATCGTATTTTACAAACTTATTTGACCCACAGTATCATTCATTTCTTTCATTAGATTTTATCGAGGTGACACTGGTTAGTTACAATGTCAGGCATGCAATTCTATAACACATCATCTGTATAATGTGCTGTGTGTTCACCACCCAAGTTACATCTCCCCTTGTTGTTATTTTTTTTTAATGTTCATCTTATTGATTTTAGAGAGAGAAGAAAGGAGAGAGAAAAGAGACAGGAATATCTGCTCCTGTAGGTGCCCTGACGGGGATCGAACCGGCCACCTCTGTGCTTTGGGATGACACTGTAACCAGCTGAGCCACCGGCCACAGCTGGAAAATAAAGGCTATCTTTTAACCCAGGGGTCGGGAAGCTTTTGGGCTGAGAGAGCCATGAATGCCACAGATTTTAAAATGTAATTCCGTGAGAGCCATACAACGACCCGTGGACGTGATGCATTATCCGATAAAAATCTGGTATTGTCGGCCCTGGCCGGTTGGCTCAGTGGTAGAGCGTCAGCCTGGCGTGCAGAAGTCCCGGGTTCGATTCCCGGCCAGGGCACACAGGAGAGGCGCCCATCTGCTTCTCCATCCCTCCCCCTCTCCTTCCTCTCTGTCTCTCTCTTCCCCTCCCGCAGCCAAGGCTCCATTGGAGCAAAGATGGCCCGGGCACTGGGGATGGCTCCTTGGCCTCTGCCCCAGGCGCTAGAGTGGCTCTGGTCGCGACAGAGCGACTCCCCGGAGGGGCAGAGCATCGCCCCCTGGTAGGCAGAGTGCCGCCCCCTGGTGGGCGTGCCAGGTGGATCCCGGTCGGGCACATGCGAGAGTCTGTCTGACTGTCTCTCCCCGTTTCCAGCTTCAGAAAAATACAAAAAAAAAAAAAAAAAAAAAAAATCTGGTGTTGTCCCGGAGGACAGCTGGGATTGGCTCCAGCCACCCGCAACCATGAACATGAGCGGTAGGAAATGAATGGATTGTAATCCATGAGAATGTTTTCTATTTTTAACGTTATTATTTTCTTTATTAGAGATTTGTCTGCGAGCCAGAGGCAGCCATCCAAAGAGCCACATCTGGCTCGCAAGCCATAGGTTCCCGACCCCTGTTTTAACACAAACTAGGAAGATGGGCTAGAATTTGCACACCAATATCGCACCACGCTTTTATTGAAAAAGATCTTCACTACCTTATTGAATAAACACCGTCGGATCTGAAAAAGGGGGGGGGGAAATAAAGCGAAACAGGACAACAAAAATGCCAAGTAAACTACCTTGCACTCTGTCTGTGACCACAAGTCACAGTACAAAAACAACAGAACAAAAGGAAACTATAAAAATGAGACCTGGGATTGAATGACAGATGACAAAAAAAAAAAAAAAGATAAGAAAACTGTACTACGGAAAAAATTAACACAGCAAAGAGCCAGGTCTTTGAAAAGATTCCTGCAAAGGACAAACCCCTTCCTGACTAGATGCAGGGAGGGAAAAAAAAAATACAAAAGACCCAAATAAACAAAATTCAAAACAAACAAGAGAGGAGAAATCTCCACAGATGCTTCAGGCAGCCTTTGTGAAGAACTCTGAGCCCCACAGGCAGACAGAACCCGACCCGTTTTCAGGATGAAATAAAAATTCCCTCAGAAAGCAATTCCGTTTTCTACGTGTTTTCATCGGTGCTTCAACTCCGGCTGAACCGGGTCCGTCCCCTGCGGGATGGTTCCCAGGTCGGCTTTGGATGTAGGGTCTGGAAATGTTCTTGGTGACTGTCCCTCTCGGGTGAAATAGCCCATTCGTGCCTCCCAGAAACTGACGGAAGAATAAAACACAGACATATATAATTTTATATATATATATATATATATATAGAGAGAGAGAGAGAGAGCGAGAGAGAGAGAGAGAGAGAGAAACTCTACTGGAAAGTTCTCTCCGTTTCTATCACAAGTTTCGACACCTGAACACATGTTTATTTGGCGCATGTGTGCCTCTCTATTTGTATCACTTAATGGATACATACTGATGTAGCAAATTAACTAAAACAAAGTTAATTCACGTTAGTCTTATGTGTGAAGCGACAGTGTACCCACGGCTACTGATAAAGTTCATCGACGCCACTGTCATTTTTACGAATTTCAACAGGGAAGAAATGCTACAGAAGCATGTAGAAACTTCTTGAAAAGTGTTTGGTGAAGGAATAATACCGACGTATCACTTGTTTTTTGTCCTCACAAAATTTTTTGAAGGGCAAAAAATTCCAAAAATGAAGAAGATATCAAACAAGCACTGGTTCAGTTTTTCGCATCCAAAGAGAAAACATTTTTCAAAAATGGGATCTACAAATTGTCCTCACGCTGGCAAGAAATCATGAATAATAATGGCAATTATATTATTCAATCAAGCTTATTGACGGTAAGAAAAATTTGTATTTTGTTTTATTCCAAAAAGGGACAGAACTTTCCGGTAGACCCCTTTTATATATATATATATATATATATATATATATATATATATATATATATATCACATTTATATCTATCTATATATCTATCTACATGTCCACGCAAGGGTGGTTGAAAAGGCTGGGTCCCCCAAGCGCTGTACTCATAAGTGGACATTTCTACGCATCATAATCTGTCCCTTTACTACGCTAAGGCGCACAGGGCACAAAATTCCACCATTTCAGGTGTTCTGTTTGGAGACGTGGAGCACATTCAGCATGCTGTGCAACGTCTATCAGCTCCCAAAATATTCTCGTCTCCCTAGAATGGAGACCCGACCCCCTGAGGACTCAGTCCTCCCTCCCCCCGGCCCCCTGACCACCACAAACCCCCTTTCTGTCTCTGCGGACTTCCGCATTCTGCACGGGTTTTACGTGAATGAATCACACGCTGGGTGTGGCTTGGTGTGGGTCTGGATCCTTTCCCCTGAACATTGTGTGGTCAAGCTCCGCCCACATTGTAAACTGAGTCCGAGCCTCCCTCCTGTTCATGGCTGCGTACTATTCTGCTGTGTGCACACACGGGCCCCGTGCTGTTTCTCTGTTCACACGTCAAAGAGATTTTGCCCTGGCTGCTTGGCTCAGTGGATGGGAGCATCGTCCGGATACTCAGAGGTTTCCGGTTCGATCCCCGGTCAAGACACATAAAAGAACAACTCACCCTGGCCGGTTGGCTCAGTGGTAGAGCGTCGGCCTGGCGTGCAGAAGTCCTGGGTTCGATTCCCGGCCAGGGCACACAGGAGAAGCTCCCATCTGCTTCTCCACCCCTCCCCCTCTCCTTCCTCTCTGTCTCTCTCTTCCCCTCCCGCAGCCAAGGCTCCATTGGAGCAGAGTTGGCCTGGGCACTGAGGATGGCTCTATGGCCTCAGCCTCAGGCGCTAGAGTGGCTCTGGTTGCAACAGAGCGACGCCCCAGATGGGCAGAGCATCGCCCCCTGGTGGGCGTGCCGGGTGGATCCCAGTCGGGCGCATGCGGGAGTCTGTCTGACTGCCTCCCCGTTTCCAACTTCAGAAAAATACAAAAAAAAAAAAAAAAAAAGGAAAGAAAACTCGATGTTTCTCTCTCTCTCTCTGTCTCTCTCTCTCTCTCTGGAATCAATAGCCCACCTTCTGGCTATTCTGGATAGCGTTTCTCTGAACATGCATGTGCGAGTTTTTGTTTGAAAACCCTTTCCAATCCCTTCGGGGCTGTATTCCTAGGCGAGGAATTTCTGGATCTCGGAGTCACGGTTTCTGTGAACCGCTCTGAGGACTCACCCTTTCCCTCGGTGGCTTCACCATTTTTCTGTCCCACCGGCCATGAGGGAGGGGCGGGATTTCTCTACCTCCCCATTAACAATTCTTACATTCCTTCCTTTTTAAAAAAACAAACAACAACAACAAAAAAAACCCCCAGAAAAACAAAGAAAATCAAAGTCTAACTACCCTACTGACGCACTGGAGTCTTAAAAGTTCCGCTCAACTGTGGTTCTGCGTCTCTGAGGGTGAGGAAGACAAAAATCTAAGTTTTTATTGCTGTTTCTTTGGGGTTTTTTTTACTAATTTTTTTAAATTTTATTTATTCACTTTAGAGAGGAGAGAGAGAGGGAAAGAGAGAGAGACAAAGAGAGAGGGAGAGAGAGACACAGGGGGGAGGAGCTGGAAGCATCAACTCCCATATGTGCCTTGACCAGGCAAGCCCAGGGTTTCGAACCGGCGACCTCAGCATTTCCAGGTCGACGCTTTATCCGCTGCGCCACCGCAGGTCAGGCGTTCTTTGGGTTATTACATGAGGAGCGAACGCATTCCGCGGCGCACCGACGGCCAAGCTGCTTTTTTCTTGCTCCTGTCATATTTTGGGGGGTAACCCCGAAACCCAGACCACGAGGTGGAAACTTGGAGATTGTCGGACTGGGTGGTCAGCAACTCACGCCGCATTCTCACGCCTCCACGGTGAGGTGGTTTCTGCCTCCTCCTCCTCCGGGGAGGGGGGGACGACTCTTCCAGCGTTGGGGTCCCACTGGGCTCATTCTGGCCCCTGTCACCTCTGGGGGGGGTGACACGCCCCCCCACACGCCCACATCCCGGAAAACCTGAACAGTCTGGGTCTGTGTCCTTTTCTTTCTCCATTCGTGGTGCAGGGACCCTTGGGGACTGAAAGGGGAAATGAACAGGTAGGTAACTTCAGAGCAGGGGTTACTTGGAGTGTGGTCACCACAACAGGAGACACTGGCCTGAGGTCGCTGGAATGCAAGTAGGCAGCATTCTTGGAAAGAACGCCTTCAAGGAACCAGATGTCCTTTTGTGATTGATAAGTTCTGGGACTCTGAGTCCCCTCGTGTCCTTGATCGTGAGGGAAACAGTAGCCGTGCAGGGTTGCGGATGGTACGTATGGGGGGGGGGAAGCCTTCTGTCACGTTCTAGCTTTATCTGCTGAGCTGTGGCTTTGGGAGCTCAATAAATACACAGAGGCGCAGTTTCTCGGGGGCCTATCCCGCCTAAGAGTTTCAGCCCTCTGTTCGTACTACATTCATCTGATGTGTCTTTCGATTCCGGGCGAGTCCGAACCGTAAATTCAGCTACTGTCAAATAAAGACATCCTTGCAAGAAGAATGTTCCAAACTTTCCCAAGAACCATCAGACAACGATTATCAATTCTCTGGAGATGAAACCTGCTGACAGGATGGTGGATTTCACCAGGTTTACAGGCTACTGATTTCCAAGTCTAACACAGAGCTGGAGAAAGTGTTGTAGAAGCACAGAAAGTTAAAATAAAATGCCAGACTTCATTGTTCATACTGAGATTAGTCCTTTTTTTTTTTTTTTTTTTCTTGAATATATAACTCATCAACACTTCTGTGACATCCTGGAAAAGTTGATATAGCCAATTTTCCTATTTCTTTCTTGCTTTAATGGGGATGAAAATTTTGGAGTTTCTTAATTGGCAAGATTTTTTTTTTGCTAATGTAACTGTATTAACCGTTAGTTTTCAATGCTGTTCTCTTAGGTCCCAGCCAGCTGTCCTCATGTTACAAACACTTTCAGTGATAAGATGAGCTTTGTTGTATTGAAATCTCTTCCTATCCAATAAGTGTTCATCACCAAAATATCCTGAATAAGTCATTCCCTAAGATTATATAAACACAACTATATTTATGATAGTAGCTTATAGTTTGTTTGATTTCAATGTCTTAAAGAGTGAAGCTTTTACTGCTCTAGAGTGGCAATAGTTTATTTTGTTTGATATCCATAAGACTAACTCCTATGTGACATAAAAAAACATCCTGGCTATTCTTTATATTTGATATTGTTTAGAAAAAATTTAACTTTTTATTTAAATTGTATAAGACACGTATATGCCCCCAGTCTGAACATTATTCATTATATTGTATTTCCAAAATTGTCTCACTTCTCTTTTATCTTGTTTCCATACTTTGTCACTTTACATATTCAGCTTGTTTCCACTCGGGCAGGGAAAAGGGCTCCTGAGTCCCCCCCCCCCTCAAACCTCCAGGGTCCCCATGTCATTGGCTGCAGCTCAGCTCAGCGCCCCCCACGGGCCACTCCAAAAAGTCAGCTGGCCATCAAGCCAAAAGCCTTTCTTCTGGAAACACCGCAGACCCAGAACCCCCACCCCTGAATGGGGACACGTCTCTGGCTGCCCCGTGAGTGAGGAGCATCCACAGACGGACTCAGAGTCCACTGCTGGGAGCTTTCGTGGGAGTTGCCACCTCCCACATTCCTGCTGCCCCCGTCCTCCTGTTCCAACGAGCCGCCCGGACACAGGGACCCTTGTTCAGCATTCGCCAAGTGGGCACCCACTGAAGTCAGGACAGTGTTTGCCAAAGTCGCTCAAATTCTTGCAGACACATTCCCTGCATCCCACCGGGCGCACGCCGGCCTCTCCTCTCTCCCAGCGCCCCCCCCCCCCCCCCCCCGGCTGGGTTGTGGTCCAAGTGCCGACGTCACAACTTCCTGGGCGTTTCCGAAGTGGACCCTGGGGGGTCTGGGTGGGACCCCCAGTGTGGATCAGAGGGGGTTCCCGGGGACCGAGGGCCCGGCTGAGTTGGTGGCCACAGGAGGAAGAGGCAGCGATGTCTCGAGAAGGGGGTGGAAGGGAGTCAGTTCTGCGTGGCGGAAGCAACATGAGCACAAGGTCAGTGAGGGGCGGGGACTAGGCTGCCCGAGGGGACCCGGGAGCAGAACACGGGGGCAGCGTGGGGTGGGCGCGGTGACGTGAGCGGGCAGAGCCCACGGTCACTCGCCCGTCCTGAAAATGTCCCTCGTTCCCCCGGGGCCACCATGGCTGTTCAGGTGTCCTTCCACCCGCCTGCCCCCAAGAACAGCTGGCCACATTTAATTCAAATTTTAACTGTTTATATCTATCTATCTATCTATCTATCTCATCTATTTATCTGTTATCTGTCTATCATCTATCTATATCTATCATCCATTTATCTATTATCTAACATCTATCTATCCATCCATCCATCCATCCACTTATCTATCTTCGTATCTATCTATCTGTCTATCTATCTATCTATCTATCTATCATCTATCATATCTACTTACCTACCTATTCATCCATCCATCTATGTATCTATCTATCCATCTATCTATATCATTTATTGTCTATCATCTATGTATCCATCCAACAATCTATCCATCCACTCATCTATTCTCATATCTATCTATCATCTATCATATCATTTATCTATCTATCCATCCATCCATCCATCTATGTATGTATGTATGTATCTATCAATATTATCTATTATCTACCATCTATCTATCCATCTATCTATCCATCCATCCTTCCATCCATCCACCCACCCATCTATATATATATATATATATGGTCTACTGGAAAGTTCTGTCCCTTTTTGGAATAAAACAAAATACAAATTTTTCTTACCGTCAATAAACTTGATTAAATAATATAATTGCCATTATTATTAATGATTTCTTGCCAGCGTGAGGGCAATTTGTAGATCCCATTTTTGAAAAATGTTTCCTCTTTTGATGCGAAAAATGGAACCAGTGCTTGTTGGATATCTTCTTCATTTTTGAATTTTTTGCCCTTCAAAAAATTTTGTAAAGACAAAAACAAGTGATCGTCAGAGGGTGCTAAGTCCGGGGAATATGGTGGATGCGGCAGACATGCTTCGGTAGCATTTCTTCCTTGTTGAAATTCGTAAACATTACAGTGGCGTCAATGAACTTTATCAGTAGCCATGGGTACACTATGGCTTCACACATAAGACTAATGTGAATCAACTTTGTTTTAGTTAATTTGCTACGTCAGTATGTGTACATTAAGTGATACAAATAGAGAGGCACACATGCGCCAAATAAACATGTGCTTACGGGTCGAAACTTGTGATAGAAACGACAGAACTTTCCGGTAGACCTTATATATATATATGATATGATATATATATATATATATTTTTTTTTTTTAATATGAAAGAGAACATCTCCTTCTGCCGGGAGGAATTATTCACGAGAAACCCAAGCTCAGGAGGGACCAGCTTTATTTTTTTATTGTCCCTCCCAAGTCACAGATGTTCCCGTTCGCCGGGAGCTGTGGCTGCTTAAATATCGAGCGCCGTGTCTGGGTAGAGATTTACCTTCTGGGAACGTTTCGACGAGCTCGGGAAAGAGCGTGGCGAGGACGCTGCTGCCTCCCACGTCTGTGACGCCAGGATGTCCGATGCCTCAGCGTTTAGATGTTAAGACAGGAGAGAGTGACCACCGCATGGGGAGGGGGGAGGCTTGAGCCACCTCCTGTCCCGAACACCTGAGCCACCCCGCCACGGCCCAAGTGAACCTTCCTTCCGTGTGCAAATGGGTGGCATGTCTACGTGCCAATTGTGTAACCGCCATCTGTCTCTAGTCTCGGAATATTTTCACGACCCCCACTTCCCTCCGGAAATGACCCTGTTTCCTGTCAGCGGCCACTCTGGTTCAGGCATCATTTTCTTTTCCTTTACTTTTCAAGAGAAAAGACAAGGGGACTTGCTTGTTTCAAGAGTTAAGATGGGCCCTGGCTCGCTGGTTCAGAGGATAGAGCGTCGGCCCCGGTGGATGGATGTCCTGGGTTCGATCCCTGGTCAGGGCACACAGGAGAAACGACCATCTGCTTCTCTTCCCTTCCCTCTCTCCCTTCTCTCTCTCTTCCCCTTCCACAACCGGTGGCTCAGCTGGTCCAAACACCAGCCTCAGGCACTAAAAATAGCTTGGTTGATTCAAGCATTGACCCCAGATGGATGTAACTGGGTGGATCCCAGTCAGGGCACATGCAAGAGTCTGTTTCTCTATCTCTTCTCCTCTCACTTGGAAAAGAAAAAAAAAAAAGACTTACAGCTCTGGCTGGTTGGCTCAATGGTAGAGTGTCGGCCTGGCGTGCAGGAGTTCTGGGTTTGATTCCCAGCCAGGGCACACAGGAGAAGTGCCCATCTGATTCTCCACCCCTCCCCCTCTCCTTCCTCTCTGTCTCTCTCTCTTTCCCTCCCACAGCCAG